>NC_089850.1:43316547-43586547 GCF_036373705.1 Amia ocellicauda | reverse complement strand
GTGCAGATCTCAACACACAGTGCTCTGTGCTGTCCGGCCGCGGTCCCGGGTCCGAGGGTCGCTGAGCGCGCTGTGGCGCTGCAGACGTGCAGGCAGGTAACACTCGCTCACACGTGCTGCTCCAGCCTGCTGTGGCGATGCAGAAGAAAGAAGTGGGCACGCTTCGCTCTTAGACAGATCTCTCGGAGCTGTGCCTGTTCTGCAAATACCTACAGAGTGCAGATAAGGAACTGCAACGTGACTCGAGGAAACGACGCAAATGAATAACTTCTTCTAAGTTGTTTCATTGCAGCTACTCCTGCAATGCTGTTATTTCCATGTCTGAGGCTGCAGCTGAGCTTTGGGGATGGTCTCTATGAGAAGGGGTTGCAGCTGTGGTGCGGCTTGGTCCTGATTTCGAGATGTGCTCCTAATGCAGTGCTGTAATGTGTGTGCTGAGCCGTGTAAAGCAAAAGCTGCGACCCCATAATAATCATGCCCAAGTTGTCACTTGAAACATTGCGCTCTGAATTATTCTCCTCAGTATCCTTTATGGCATGCCCACAGTATAGACTCCACCTAACGTTTGGAAGTCGTAGGTTGTCCAATTTATTTCTGAAGGGATTCTTACCGAGATCACACTAGATAATTTTATTTTTATACAACCATTTAATTTTAAACACTTATTCATACATTAATCACATTGCTTAAAATAGAGCATTGTCTCACTCCCATATGTGCATGTATATATATGTATGTATATATATATATATATATATATATATATATATATATATATATATATATATATATATATATATATATATATATATATATATATATATATATATATATATATCCTTAGTCTGTTTAATGGTACACCAAAGAACAGCATGATAGTACTAGGGATGTTTCAACAATGTAAAGCTTGCATGTTCTGAAGATTGGTTTGGTGATAAACAGGTTCATCATCTCTCTGTGGGCTATGCAGGTGAATTCATTAAAAAGGTTTATTCAAAGCTCTGCCACTTCTAGTCTGTGACATTTGTCTTGACCCTGACCTTTTCCATCTATCTTTCAAGTCCGATCAGTGATGTTGAAAGTGTCTGATTTAATGTGATGTGCAGTCATATGTTAGTCAAACACTTTCCATTGCTCTTATAAGAGCATGGTATCTTTATGTGTTGGGTAGCTAATCCGATTAGTAAATTAGGATAATCCATTCGTGTCGAATTTCCTTACATTTTTAAATATATAGTCAATCATTCTATGTTTCGCATGAGCCTTTTTTTAGACGCAAACATTTTTAATGTGGTTCCAGTAACCTATTGGCAATCTATGCAGAAACGACATTATCAGCACATATTCTGCTAGTGAAATAAATAAATCTATAACTTAAAACTGTTTAGGCTCATCTATTTGTATTTTTCTGCATTGACTTCTCTTGTCTCAATCACCATTTTATTGCAAGTATAAATTAGGTGCAGCGGGGTATAGCCGAGTTTTACAGTGCTTGAGAATAAGGTATGGCAATGTTAAACTTCACTTTGACAACTGACCTTCATGGGTGGCTTCCACTTTTGTAAATTTACCATAAATTGGTGCAATGCACAACATTCATTACAATACTCGAGGAAATAATATTCAGGGTACTCGATTCCTTTTTTAAGATATGACACCATTCCCCTTTGGGTTCCAGTAACAACAGACGCAGTACGTGATGACGACACATCCCCAGTACCAGGGTTTCCTTGCTCAGACTAATTTTATTAGTACATATAAGGGTTACATGTTATAATAAAAAATAACCAACAGAGTAATTCATATTTACATTAGATTCTTAACTAATCAGAATAAATGACATGTATGATTAAATACGCCAATCTGACACAAGTGCTAAGATATGGAAAATGCAACACTGAATATAACAAATACATAATTAAATAAATAATGAAATCGAATATATACAGACTCAAATGTCAAACACTAATGTTATATATAATCTAAAAAATGTAAACAATGTGTCACAATAAACGTCTTAGAAACATGTCTATGTGTACCCCTTAGCATTATTGCTAATGAAAAACCATGGTTATTGTTTTTGAATATGAGATACAAAGATAAAACATGTTTTTTGTTGAGAAAACAAAACCAACAGACGGAACATCATCTGATGGAAAAATGTATACATATAATGTCGCTCTATTCAACTTATCCTGGGACTTTCTGCTTTACTTTGCAGAAAATGCAAATCCTAGTATCAGCCAGTAATGTGTCCGTCTCTAACGCAACCATGTGCATCCCTCCGTGCACAATCAGGAAGTTGCCCATAGTACCATGTAAACGCGTGCATTACCTTTGATTTAGAGCATCATCAGGATGCAGTGGATTTAAAGGGAAAGTCAAATTCGCACTTCACTGCGCTGATGCTGTCGATGCTGGGTTTGCTTCCCACTTGGGGATGCTTTTTACTGAAAGGATAAGTCTCAGATCTGGACATGCCCCGCGCTAATAAGTCAGGGCTGCTGACCGACGCATCGGCGCATCTATCCTCCTGCTGGTCCTTGTCCACCTTTCTGAACTCGGGAAAAGTGAATCGCCGGAATAGTTTGTTTCCTAGTCCTGTGAAAGTTGTTGAGGCAATGGGCGCAGTCGGACTCGGCGATCCTTGGTGACCGTTTTTCTGCCCACTCTTTGGTTTGCGCAAAGGCAGCAGCCACCGCTCAGGGGGCGCTGGATGCAGAGTGCTTGTGGGTAAACTGCACCTCTTCTGATAGTAACTGTCGTCGAATCGTCTGACTCCTGTGTCCAAGTCGGACTGTTTCAGCTTTTCGATCTGCACTTGGTCTTCACCAGTTTTGGCCGCCGCAATCGGGGTTAACAGGATGCCAAGAGGACTGGACCAAAGTGTGGAGGTGGAGACAGAAGTGTGAACCCGATTTGGAGCAGAACTGTTTGGTGTGTTTTTATTTGGCCTTGGCGAATGCAAAGTTGAAATCTGGAGATCGGAGGCTGCAGGTAAGTGTGGTAAATGCAGATGCACGTTGTTAGTTTTCTCTTGCAGTTTCTGGTTACTGTATTGGACACTCCAAGAGCGCACACGTGGTCTTACGCTAAGACCATTGTAAACATCTAATCTTGGCGACTGCAGAGCACCCTCGCTTTCCTTTTCTGTCTCGTCTATTGAAGCCATAGATGTCAGCCGATGTCTCACACTTTGAGACCTTTTCCGATCTGAAACGTCAGCGCGTTCATTTTCATTTGCGGTGATGGCGCATCTTGGCTCAATAGGTGGGCACACGGGACTATTGATATGTTTAAAATTGACTTGTTCCGAAAACTTTCTGGAGTACTTGTCTTCGAGTACATGTTTCTTAAATGGACTCTGTGGAAGCACATCTATTTCTTTATCATGGCTCTTCTTGGTGTGACTCGTTAGTGCCAGGAAACACTCTTTATGCCCCAGGAACTTAGCGACCTCAACCGCAGAATTGCCAACTCGGTTGGGTCGGTCAATCTCCAGACCCATCCTTTTAAAAGCTCTCACTAGAAATGCCACCACCGAGGTGTGACCGGCCACCGCGGCATAAATCAGAGCCGTGTTCCCCCACATGTCTACGAGTTCAGGGTCCGCATTATTCTGAACGAGGGTCTTCACTGCCTCCAAGTGCCCCCTTTCACACGCGTAACTCAGGGCAGTGCGTCCGCTCTCGTCCTGGCAGTTGACGTCTGCGCCTCTCTGCAGCAGCAGCTTCATGAACTTAGAGCTCATGTGTGTGTCGGCAAGCAGGACAGAAGACATGAGAGGGGTCTGAGCTCTCTCTGTCCGTGCATTGATGATCTTGCCGTCCAGGGCGTCCAAAATGAACCTCGCCAAGTGGATCTTGTCATTGGACATCGCTTCCAGCAGGATTGCAGCCCCAGTCTGCTCGTTTGCTTTCTCAGACAATTTCAACATGATGATGGGGGCACTTCCGACACTGGCTTTATTGGCGATTTAAGCCCGGGGATCGAGCATGCTTTTTTGGAAGTGTGGAGCAGGTCTGGCACACCTCTCTCCTTTCCAACCTGATGCTCATCACAGTGGATCATGAGCATCACACGGTATTTATACCCTGCAGAAGCGCTACTCTGCTACCAAGGCAACACTGCTTTCATACTTTGCCCGGCCTTTCAGACGCGCAGAGGAGCGCGATTAGCAAGAGGAGCTTCAGAGATCACAGGAACATGCTACACACGTGCATTCGTTATTCGTTTGTGTATTGTTGGTGCTTTAAAAAAGAGAAAGTTATGCAGTGTCTGTTTTCAAACAAGGTCCTTTAGAAACCCAGTCTAGTATGCACACAAGTACATTATGTAACTGCATATTTGATGCATAACTGCATAACTGCATAGTTTGATGACATATATTTCGTTCGGACAATCTAAAATAATGCACCCATACAGGCGTTTTCGTTTTCGAGCAAGCTTGGTCTGAACAATTAAAATATAAGATATAGTTTAAATGCTATAGAAATTGAAGGTTGACGTTTTGGAAAGTAATGTTGTCTAAAAGTGACAGTAGAGTAGACTCAATCAAGCGTGTGCAGTTTATGAGGAAGCGTGTGTGTGGAGTCTGATAGATATAATGCTCTAGACCAGTGTTTCCCAGTTAAGTCCTGTATAGTTCTGTCTCTCTCTGTAACAATAATTAGAACCAGGTCCCTTGTCAACACCACAAATAGTTGTCAATACAAAGCATTATGAGATGATATTCCTTCTCTTAGGCACAAAGCCATTCAATTGACCAAATGTTGTGAACTGTATAAGATTTCCAGCTGCCCCTTCAAAGCAGGTAACTCTTTGCACCTTTGAAGTTTTCTTTCTCTTGACTTGAAAAGCTGTGGTCACTGTATGTCAGCTTCTATTGTTCAAGCTCTGCAATGTGAACCTGAAGTGAGTGTTAATGGGCAAACTGTATCAGGTTCAGCTATACTTTCATTCAGTGTGGGTAGTGCTCCATGTTTTCTATCTAGCAGGTCAGCTGTGGTAGCAAGGAGAGAAAAAATAAGCTAAAGAAAACTCCAACATCCTTGTTTCAGCTTTACGGGCTGTTATTCACAGCTCTAGCTTATAGTCTTAAGGGGCATCTTTGCAGTTCAAAGTTCCCCAACCATCATCCAATAGCAACATGCTCCTCATGACCACCCCACCCAATCCAGCCATTCAGAAAGATATTTTCTTACTGCATTTAAAAATGTGCAGTTTGATTAATATTGGAATGGTATCTTATAGATAATTTGTGTTTTAATTATATAAAGTGGATTAGGCCACTTAAGTCTATTGCCAAATACAAAATACGTATTTCAACAAACTCAGAAACAATAATGTGTCTGACCAGCCTTCACACTCATGAGCTACTGCATTTTACTCAAACATTAAACCTGAAACTCAACTGTGACTGAACAGACTATATGTAGCCTCAGGAGTCATTGTTACATAGTTTTCCAAGAATTCATGTACAAACTGCATCCCAGATTGTAAAAAACAGGAGATTAGTTGTGGTCCACATACACAAAACATACAATTTTGCTCCATACAGTGAGGGAAAAAAGTATTTGATCCCCTGCTGATTTTGTACGTTTGCCCACTGACAAAGAAATGATCAGTCTATAATTTTAATGGTAGGTGTATTTTAACAGTGAGGGACAGAATAACAACATAAAAATCCAGAAAAACGAATTTCAAAAAAGTTATAAATTGATTTGCATGTTGCATGTGCTGATTCTGTGGGTAAGCAAGCAATATAATTAAAGCAGCTAGGGCTAATTTTAATTGAAAACAAGCTAGACCCATTTTAATATTTGTTTATTTATTCATACATATACTATAAAACAGTATTAAAGTAGCAGGAGAACAACGATATTTTCCTTGCTAGAAGTTCAACAAATACCGTATCAATAAAATAAAAATGAAAAAACAAACAAACAAAAAACAAAAAACAAACAAACAAGAAAACAAAACACCCAAATGATGATCCTTCACCAAGTTTTGGTTAAAACAGAAAAAAAACAACATTGTAATTCTGATGATACTGCAAAGTAATCAGCTTTTACAACAAACCTACAAAGCAAAGGTTACATGTAGTCACACAACAGGAAACATACAACCAGTGAAAGGAGCAGCTAATAGTAAATTGTAATATAATAATATAATACCCATATATATATATATATATATATATATATATATATATATATATATATATATATATCCCTTATTTTGGCATTTATTACTCATCTCTTACAAGAAACTTTCTGGACTTATTTCAGTGGCACATTTGAAAGCAATACAATATATTTTTAAAGCACTTTACACATAGTACCGCAATAGATATGTGGAAAAAAACAAAAAACCTCTTATGATGTTTTAGATGAACAAAAGAGAAAGAAAATGATACCGAAATGGCTGATAATTTGCTTTCCCAGCAACAAACATATCCTTATTGTCCACATATAACTACCACAGAGCCCTTAAGATTTTGATATGCCTCAAAACACATTTGGTCTAAAATGATAGACTACATACATATTTACAATAAAGTGTTTCACTATATAATTTAGTGTACTACAATAATAGAATAAAAAAAAATAATGTAAGAAAATTCTAGGAAGAGAATTGTATCGGTATACGTTAATAAAAAGGGCATTGATTTGGATGTTCATGTGGTCAGCTTTGTACTGTCAAGAAATCTCTGTAATATTTAAAACCATGGTCAACATATAGTGGTGCCCATTTACTAACAATATGAATACAGCTGCCTAAAACTAAAAATATTCCCTGTAGTTTGGGCACATAAATTGCAGTTTCTGTCTTCAAAGTACAATATTATCTACCATGTCTTGGCTATGGCGATGGTTTCAGATAAATAAACTGAAGCTTAACACTTAGTAGTTCATACAAATATAGAAAAGTGCAGACAGACAGGGGAAGGCTGCAGTGATATCCTTCTTGCAGTGCAAACAATAACTGTTTGACATTTGGGAAACCAATAGCTCAGGAAAATGCACTGACTCACTCACTCAGAATCACTCAACCCCACTTGTTTATTGCGATAGCCTGTAGTTTTTCAACTCCCATCCCTTTATCCCCAAGGTTAACTCAAATTGTGTTTAGGTTGCATGGCAAGAGTTGGCGTTCCTGTGTTAGACAGGAAGGCAGCGATGTAAAAAAACAGCCAGGCGTGTTCTCCCCATGTGTTTCAAAGTGCCACTCATTAAAGCAAGAGCACTATAACATTATTTAATTGGTTTTAATATAGTTTTCACCACAATATGTAACCTGACATTATCTGATCAATGTACAGTAGTCTAGTGATGTACCATATGAAGCAACTGGTTTCCATGCAGGAATGTTGTGGATCATTTTCTACTGCAACACAAACATGCGCTGTTCTGCAATAAAACATACAGAAATAACATGCTTATTAAATGTTGCATCAAACGGATTTTACATTTCATCAGTAACACAGAAAGATGGTACAAAAATGGACTGCAGACATACAGACTTTATGCTCATCTGTGTAACAAACGCACTGTACATTTTATTTATTACTTTTTTGGTTAATGACTGAGTTCCTTTACACAGACTGTATTTTCACACAGGTAATTTAATGCTTCACCTGATATTTGTTTTTGAAATGCGGTACTCAAATGTGTTCAACTTGCTACTGAAAGAGCATAAATATGACCTTTTAAACTTCAGCAGACTTTCATCTCTGACTTCAAACAGAAACACCCACATTCCAATTGATCGCATGGAAGAGAAATATTAGGAACATATTTCTTCTTCTTGATTTTAGTTTCTCTGTTTATACAACCATGAACAACGGTCTATTAGGGCCTTCAGATAAGAAGTTTGATTAACCTGTCTGGTCTTCCTGCTTCTGTAACTTTCTTATACAAGATGTGATGGCAAACACCTGTTTGATTGCAGAGGAGCAGGTTTCATTAGGATGTTTTTTTTTGACATTTCACTTTTTTGTACATTGCATACATTGAATCATTTAATGTAAGGAGGTGGAAGTAATAAAGGCATTTTGCCTTAACCAGAAAAAACAACAACAATTTTGTATCCTTTCTTTCAGCCTCCGTGTACTAATATAAATATTATTCAAATCTCTTTGCTCCTTTCCCATTCAGATATCTCTCTCTATACTGTAAGTAATATAAACCAAAATACCTCAGAAATGTCATGTGGAGGGGCCCAGTGGTATTCCCTTGTCAGCACATACATTTGATGAAAGAATAATGACATTGCAACTGAGAAGTATACTAGTGGTATCAAGTAACCAATATTTATGCTAACTTTAATAGCTACAGTGCATGACTTTTATATATGAAGGACTTTTCTTAGTTTTATAAATATAATGTATCCCCATCACCCCACCATAAAATATTCTAGCAATTCACATTCCATAAGAAACCCGCAATCCAAATACATTACTACGTCTGATTGTTTATCAGAAAATGGAGGATATATTTAGACTTTTTTTCACAGCCTAACATTCATAAAGTGCTCATGACATAGTACTTAACTCTTGAACATTACATCATCTGAAAGCTGCGCTGGCAGATTCATACCATAGCTTCTAAGGGCTAACTAGGCCGCTGTTCCCGCTTTTCCATTAAATTAAAAATAACAATATTCATTACGAATATTCAGTCTAGAATAATTACTAAAAGAGCTTCTATTAAGTTAAAACAATAAAATATTTAAATATTCTGAATAAATATAAACGCTGAAAACAATTTGGCCATTTAAAAAAATATCCCCCCAAAAAAAAAAAAAAATCCAGGTTGTGAAAGTGACCCCACAGTAGACTACTACTCCCAAATGACACGTCATCCTTCGTTGTTACGTGTGTAACAGCAGGCCATACAGGCAGGATCAGTCCTCCAAGAGCTTAAGTATTATGTCAAAGGATTTCATCACAGTAACAAATAATTCCAAAAGACATCAGTAAGAGCGTAAAAAGTGAGCAGGCGGGTGCAGCCGTCTGTGTGCAGTGCAGCTCTGCACCCTAGTTGGTCTGGGGGAACTTCACACCACTGTGGCTGGTCTGCGGCCCATCTCTGCTTCCAGCTTCACCATCTGCTGCATCTCCTTTGCCTGCAACCAATGAGCCAGACATGTACACAGCCATTTTAAAACCCCTGTCCTTCAGTCGGGGAGAGAAGGGAAAGCTGTCTTCAGCAAAGCATTTACAGGTTAGTGGCAGGTGTAATTCGATTATATTATGGGAACTGAGTTTTCCCTCTTGAACAGTTAGTTCTGCACCAATTGATAGTTTCTTTCTCTGTGCATGCTCCTTTATAATGCAAGCCCTGCCAATCTGAATGCCTGTCCCAGACTAACAAAGATACAGGGGAGGATGTTTGTGAAAATTGTTTAAAGAAAAAGGTGTGATTTGTAAGTGTGATTTTGACAAAACAACTCTTTATCTAGGTTCTGGTCTGAAACCTAAAGAGTGGATCTAAAGAGTTGGCACTTTTGGAGAACAGTAGAGATTTGACTATAATGTACTCCTTAGAAGTCTAACAGGCTGTGTGCATTAATGCAAAATTAAACACGTCAAGGCGCTGTGCTGAATATCACCCATCTAACCATTTGCTGTTTTATATGAAGTGAGAACTACATCAACCTGCAACAGACATTTGACATTCTGAGTATTTTAAAACCAAATATAAGGTTTCTTTACAAAAATTAATTACATTATTTTAATCCCCCATCCACCCAGTTTTTTTTTTGTATTTCCACCCAACACACTACAAAAGGTCAACAGGCATCAAGTGAACTCACCCTCTTAAGAAGGTGACTAATATTCTACCCCTGTTCCAGGCTCTTAGTTAATGAGCCACTCAGAAGCCCCAGTTGTTCAACTAATATTTCTGCAAAATGTGTAGTCATACTCAGAAGAAAGAAAAGTTTTACAAATCAGTGGGAATGCAACATTAAAGGAACATGAGAGAAGTTCAGAGCATGAGTTTATGATTTGGAATGACATGCCTACCTTGACATTGAGACACTGCATGATGTGATTTCAAAAGCTGTACAAAAACAAATTAAAGCAACTGATATTAAAAAAAAAACATGTTCAAAAATGTGTAACAATGAGCAATGAGAGGCAAAAATAATCTGAACAAGAGAATATGAATATCCTTTAAAGGCAAACAAAGAGACATGCAAACCAACAAAAACATGATTAGGTCAATTGCAAACTACATACCATATAGACACGTCAAATACCTCTAACTTGATTCTTAGTGCAAAGCAAGGTTGGTCCTTAAAACTACTTCAGATGAAGCACACAAAAGGGCAACTCATATTTTGTAGTTCTTTTCCTGGGAAGTTAAAATGAATGAACATCACTACCTGCTCATTGAGTTTCTCCAAGTTATCTTGTTGCTCGCGTTGAGCTTTCTCTAGTTGGTCCATCTCCTTAGACTGCTTCATTGCAAGCTGCCAGAAATATAATTCATTAATGAAGGTCACCACTTACATCATGTTGTTGAAGTCATCCTTTTCGACCAATGACACTGACAAAACACAGGTCTGTGCTTTAACCGTGAATGCTCAATCATAAGATCTATAGATTCATGAAAGACATTAACTACTTGTATGCCACTGAAAGAAATCTATTCCAGCAGAGACAACTCAGAGAGAATACAAGATACTGTACATGTTTTGGGATAATTCTATGATTCTAAGGGTCACAGATAATGTGCATCCTTATAAGCCTGATTAAAATAAAATGCCCACTGTCTACGATCATTTATAAGGTATATAATGTTACCGCACTCTTTACTGTACATTTTACTGCATGGTAAACTTCCTAACCAATATTTCACATCATTGCCAATTAGGTATTAAAAACAAGCATCCCCAGAAACGCAGAGTCTAACTGAAACTGGTATGTTTGTATCTTGAATCATACTGTGGTGGTTAAGAGCCTATATTACTGGTAGCTTGTCTTATTCTGTTGATTTACATAACATAATCTTGCATTACATAATTTATTTATTCATGCTATACCAATTCATTCTTTGTAAAGTGTGTAGTACAAAATGTTTTAAAGAAAATAAAACACTAAACTGAATACATACCCTTTTCCTTTCTTCGAGGAATTTTTTTGTGTTACTGCTGTTTAATTCTCTGACTCTCCTAGAGGTGAGAGAGAAAAAAGGTTACTTGAATTGTGTTTTTATCTTCATTATCCACATAAATTCTGTTGAAAACGAATGAATATGTATACCACAAAGTTAATCAATAATTAAATAAATAAGAGGAAAAGAAAATGAATGGCTAAACCGAGACTTGTTCATTTAAGAATATTTTGTAATATATAATACAGAGAAAATTAAATTAAGAGCTGAAGCAGCAATCACCATACAAATAACTTTCACACATATATATATATATATATATATATATCAAAAGACCAGCATGCTTTCTGTGTGAACAATACTTTGTAAACCACACAATTATACCATGTCAAAGCAGTGAACTATTTAATGTACTGCTTTAGTCAAAATCTGCTAATTTCAACTTACCTCTCCCTCTCAGCCTTGTTTTTAATGGATTTATCTTGGCTAATGGCTTTGCTGTTTTCCATGGATGTCTTTGCTTGGTTGGCACGCATCTCCTTGCTCTGTCTTTAAAACACAATTGAGGCATAAGAGTCATTCACATTAAACTAAAGTAGGAACAGTACTTCAACCAATGTAAGTTTCTGTAGCATCACAACTTTCAGAGAGAGTGACACATGCACTGTGGTGCCAGTGAATCCATTTGCTGTGAATATGGGAAGGAATTCTGCAAACAACGTTGCTTCATGGCACATAAACCCGGTACGCAGTGCTAGTTCATTTTCAATGGAAAACACCACAGGGTCTTTACATTTAAATAAACACATGAACACTTAGATGCCATGCACATGATGTCTTTGTGACTTAAAGGTATGTGAATGAAAACTCATATAATAAAACAATACAATAAACTCTTTAGCAGTTCTTCCTATTTATGTTTCTCTACTTACCTTAAATACACACCACCTCTTTTACAGATAATGTGAGTACTGTTGAGGTGTCCGAGGCAAACAAATGCACTGTTTCTATTCACACTTGGTGATGCTGAAGTCCACTTTGATGGCTAAGGAGACTACAGGAACAGGTCTGATTTGGGACATTGGAAGGGTGCCGTTTTGCAGATGTTTTGGAGCGTACAATTATTATATATTGGCTGGGTGCATTTGTAACATGTTTATTTATTGCAGATTTACCCTTTAAGGTGCCTGTCTGTGAAATGCTGTGGGATGAGTAGGAAAAGACAGACGAACATTACAGGCAGCCAGTGTAAATATGCTGTGAGAGATTAAGGGAATCATGGGAAATAGACAGTGAACCACTACTAAACTTGCGTTTAGCCTGAGTTAGAATGCCAACAATCCTTTAAAATGTAATCTCTTTAAGCAATATTTTCTGTAAATTTTCTTTAAAAATACAATGTGGTGCTAATAGGGCTGATGTACTGAGGCTCTGGGTAATAACATGATTCACAATAAAGCACGGAGTTAGACACACGTGGGCATCATCATAAAAGAATATACGAACAAAAGACCTTACAATAATTAAACTGG
Organism: Amia ocellicauda; assembly: GCF_036373705.1. Lineage (NCBI taxonomy): Eukaryota > Metazoa > Chordata > Actinopteri > Amiiformes > Amiidae > Amia > Amia ocellicauda. The sequence continues at coordinate 43,573,892 of NC_089850.1, read as the reverse complement.
ACTTGGTGCTTTTTATGAGAGCAATGCTAAACCAAATTTCATACAATAGCGTGCAGAATTATCTCCGCTATATTTACATTCAAAAGGCTTTATGCATTCTGTATTCTGTTTTCAAGTGTTATTAATTAATAATTCTCTGTAAAATACATAAAGGACCTTTTAATGAAAATCTCTGCAGAATTAATACTTTTAGTAAATTCAGTGAGGACAGCATTTGATCATCAGTGATATTATTAATTCTGCATATGTGCTCATGTTTGTAAACCTCAAATGATACTTTACAAGGTCTATACTTGAATGTTAAACATAGATTTTCTATTTCAAACTAATAGGTTTTTAAGAGCTACTCTCAAGATTTATTAAGTAAATACATGTCTCCTTACATTTCGCTAACAGGCAAAACAATAGCAAATTCCATCTAAATATACACAAGGCCTAGGGATTCTTGAATTAATTCTTCTCATTCTTGGTGTGAGATACTTTATATGAATGATCCTACCCAACACAAGCAGAATTCTGTGGAGGAACTACTAATTCTATATTGTCACGTTATGTGCTTAAAATATCAGACTTGGAATGATGTTTCTTATTAGAAATAAATCATTACTTTTGAGATTGTTTTCTAAAGATACATTTATATTAAATATACCATATTTGTTTCTTATGTACAATGAAGAAAATGTATCATTCAAAAACAAAACAAAACAACAGCAGTACAAGTGCTAAGTGCAATATATTTTAAGAATACAGTCCAAACACAGGAAAAATTACATTTTTCAAAATTCATGAAAGAGAGTGGGCTGGTTTGAGGAGGGGGATACTTGACTGTAAAATTAGTTGATTTACATAAAGATAAAAAGTGTGTATCAACTCTACTGCAAATCCTTCCCAGTTCAACATAGATTTGTTTTTAGAGTCTGTCCAATATGAAGTGTTATCTAAGTCACAATGGGTATTTAATAGGCATCAAAGAAATACATGAATCTGCAGACTGCTGAGTTTTAACACAGATGTTACTTCAACAGAGTCTATACCCTTTATTCTGATTTCGTGCTCTATAGCAACATGAAGTGCTCGTGAAGAGACCTCTGTCTGGGACACAGCCAGCCCTGTGTGTTGTATGAAATTGTGTTTGTGGAGTATTGTAAGAGAAGGGATGGAGAGGCAATGTGAAAAGTGATTGAACCTTGAGTGTACATTTGCACTCACCTGTCATGAATGAGCTTGAGTTGCTGGACTTGTTGTTCCTGCACAGAAACAAGGAGTTTCTTAAGATGTTCACACTGCTGCAGCACGTGCTGGTCTCTCAGCTCCTGCTCCTCGGCCCCATGTGAATTAATCATCTCTGACCACTCCTTGGTGTGCTGTGCGACAATCTCCTTCACCTGCCAGGGAGGGACAGCCTGATGTTACAGGATAGCTCTTCACCAATCAGGAGAGGGCTGCCCTTACAACCACACACACACAAGTTTCAGTAACATATATTTACCTTTACTTTGTGGTCGGATGTAAGTGTCTGAACTTTAATCTCTGTTTCCTTCTTCAATTCAAGGCAGTTGTTTTCTCTAAAATGAATTCAAATGTATAACGAATATTTTGAGTAAAAAAGACAAATATGCAGTGTAATTCCAAAGAGTCCCAGCATGCACTTGGTCTACTTTTGCACAATGGCAAACATTACACATTAGAGAAGTATGATCATTTGCCTGAGATATGCATTTTAATGTTTGATTTGAGCAACTCTGTTTACACTATAATGACATGTAATTGACTCATTCTGGTAGATGTGTTTATGTCAATATTGCAGTGCATATTTTGTGCTTAGAAATAAGTCTGATATGTGTTTATTGCAACAGTAATACCTGGCTACCACAGTGAAAGAAAACCTCACAAGAATCTGTAGTTGATTTGCATGCAGTTATTCAGAGTTTAAACATAATTTACCAAATAAATTGTCATATTGTACCAAACATGTTGAATTTTGTATTCATATCACTGTTCACTATATAAAAAAAAAACATTTGCATACTGTTTTTACATAAAAATATAGCAATATGATTTTTTACTTTACAAAAATAAAATAAAATAATTATATAAACACACACACCCCTTTTTCTTAATTGCTTTATCCAAGTGCTTTTCATGAGTCAGTTTTTCTTTGTCATGCTGGGCTACTATCTTGTCCACTTGGGTGCAATGCGACTTCTGCATGGCACTGTGGTCCTGAAAGATAGATGATGAGTTAATTCACCTTTATTTTCCACTGGAGACGAAGTGAAGGACATGTAATTAAGTCATTCTAAGAATCAGTTTAAATGGCACTGTGTCCATCCAAGTTGCTTACAAATACATGTGTCAACAGAACTACAGATATTTAAACTGACAGCAAAGCAGCAATTTTACTGTGCAGTTTACTGCCAAGTCTCAGTAAAAGGCTTTGGAAAAAGATGTCTGCTAAATAATGTTGTATTATAATTAAAATAATGTTGTTGTTGAAGTTGCTGTTGTTGTTTGCAAAAAGTGAATGTGCGTACGTCCCCCAAACAACAGATGGCATAGAACAATAAGGGAAAATCACATGCAAATAGGCTTGCAAAAAAAAAAAAAAAAACATAAAACGAACACACAAACCGTTAGGAGAGGTAGATGACTGCTATCAACAAGTACAATTCACAGACACTGTCTAGCTTCTACTAACCCCATATTGAAACAAAAGGACCATTTTACAATTAAAATGAATGTACCAAAGGATCTGCACAATGAAGGGGATCAAAGAAAAAGACACAATACTCTAGTATCAGACAGATGTCACTTTCTCCAGGAAATGTGTTGGCTTCATAAGCTTTCTAAGCGGAGCTACACAAAATTAAAGCAATGACACATCCATCTAGAACTCAAAATGATGAGGTTGATGGATTGCCCTAATTAATACAGAGGCTAGAGCACTGAACAAACATGACGATTCAAAAGGGGGAAATTATTTGGAAAGTACTGCAAGTGAACAGCCACCTTTGAAGATGCCTAATACACTTGAGAATAATATGTTATGGTCCTTATAAAATAACAAAAGGAAATAATGTCTTCTTGTACTGTGTTCTAGTATTTTATGTTATTCAGTCCTGTTTTATCTCCTGTAAGGTTTGCCTATATTGAATTAATAGTAGCTCCTGTTTGAACTTGATGAATGTATCTGGAATCTTTATTAGTACACACTAGGATGTATAAAAACAACAACAGGCAATGGGTTTGCTTGGAAAGGTTCTGTACATGCAGAAGGCACATCATGTGTGTAAATACACCTATACAAGACACTGCAACTTAAACAAAATCAAACAGAAAGTCAAATAAGAACAATAACCACAAAATACAGCACATAACCGAAGAGCTTATACGTGGCAACAGAAGGGAGAACTTGTAAACTATTACAATCCGTGTGATTAAGGAAGCCAGACTATAATAATGATAACACTATTTGAATCCCAGTTGACTGTCCAGTTTGTTCTGACCCAGCTATTCTGAGACTGCGCCCACAAAGAAACACTAATTATCTTCTCTGTGGTGCTAACCTCTTAGCTTGACTACTTCACAGAAATGCAAATGTGGTCAGTTATTAAACCGATTCAATCTTCATCTAATATTGAGCTGTGTCCTTTCAAACTGAAAAACACTCAGAGTACAAAAATAATCCTTGCTGTTAGCATAAGATGAGAATGATGCAACCTGAATGTTAATACTGGTACCTACATAGTGTTGGATCAGCTGATCATTTGTGTGTGTGTGTGTGTGCCTGTGTATTAGGTGGATGATTGTAAGCAGGTACAGTACAGCAAAAAGATACGTTGAAAGCAAGCATGAAGATAACAAATATAAAGTTTGCCTTACCTTTGCATGTTTTTTCTTTAAGGCATTTAGCTCTTTCTGTTGTTTCTTAATCAGCTTAAGGTATGTCTGTAACAAAAAAAAAGAATTAAGTTATTCAAGAAAAGACTACCTTCAAGAGTTTATGAATAATTTATTTTCCCCCTTAGTGAATTAAATGTACAGCAAATAAAGTCTCTGCTGTATTAAATCTGATTTAAAATAATTGAACAAAATATGCTGCAGTATAAATATTTATGCTTAGTATTATTTCAGCCTAAAAAAACGTGTATTTTGTTTGTTAAATAAGATATAGAGATATTGATTCTGCTAATAAATACTGGAACAGCTGTTAAAAACCTTTCTAAGAAGAAAAAAACAACTGATAACTGATAATGTTCATCCTTTAACTGCTAATTGGAATAGAGTTTCTTCCATAGAGTGAAAAAGACAAATTGAAAAAACTCCTGTAAGGATATATACGTGCAGCCACAGAACAGAAGGTGTAATGTATTGATTTCATTTCTGCCTGTTACCCTTTGAAACCCACAAACCAGATCGTGTAATGAAAGGACCAGGCTCTTATGGATTTATCACCTAGCAAATGGTTAAAAAATAATTCTTACACCCAGACCATTTTAATCTTTAAGACTGTGATTGTGCACCATTATTGCTTTGTGACTCCAAATGAAGATTACAGCAGCTGTTACATTTTCACAGAAGACAGAAGACTGACAGAATACAAAGATATAATGTGAAAGGGAAGAGCACAGATGAGAATAAAATGCTGCCATGCATGACAGAAACTGTAGAAGATGGAGGAAACTTTATCTCATGTGAAATGCATATATTTAATGTCACAGGTCTTATGATAAACATAATGCTCCACACACACAGGGATTGGTGTAGTTCAGATGTGCAGAAGAGCACAGAGTTTGTCAGCTTTATCAATGAATGCAAAACCAAGTAAATTACCTTCATCTGTTTCAAGTCATCAATATTAACCTGAGGCACAATTGCGGCTGTGTCTGGAATTAAAGAAAATATATTATTACCCTTTATGTTCCTTATGGTGCTGGAATATGAACCTACTCCATAAATACTTACAGGAGAACCATCAAAGCTCTTTGCACTTCAGACTTTTATAATGAGTTTCAGAAAACTGGGTGAAGATTCTGATTTTGGAGCACACAACTGTGTAATTACCCACATCTAGTGTGGGTTCACGGTGTAACACAACACTCAGTGGATTTATGCTGACCACACAAAACTGATTTAGGACATATTAATACAATTGTACAGTGGTACAGAAACAATACTCTGTTTAGGACAATGCAGGACTTCTATTTTAAGCAACTGGTTCCTGGTTTGCAGTCATAAAGAAATACCAGCATACTCATGATAAACAGAAAAGTCTCCTGCAAACTGTTGGGTTGCATTGTTTCATGGGTGGAAATAGAATTCTTAATCTGTCATTCCAGGTCAAAAACGAATAACATACTGATGTTTCTAACTCATTGTGAAGTGTATTTGTTTCACAAACCCTTCTTTGCTTCGTTGACATTGGCCTGGCCGGAGGTGGAGTTTTGTCTCAACTCAGAACTGCTTTGTGGCGTCACACTTGCTTTGACTTGGTTAACCTTCCCTTTTTTGTCGTTCTTTGAGCTGTCATTTGGCACATCTGCAATGTCGCTCTACAATTGTGCAAAAACAACAAATCAGTACCTTCCTATTATTTATGTTATTGTACAAAAAGGCACAGTTTCAATAGTGATGACCATATTTAACAGAATATACATTAGTTCGAGACAAGAAGCAAGCACCTGAAATGTACTGTGCTTGATATCTTCAAAATGTTTATTTTAATCAAACATATTTGACAGTTGTGTAAAATAAACAGAGTATCTCTGTAACTGCATGGCCAGGAAAATATCTGTTGTTACTTGAGGCATGACTAATAATCTGGCTCCATAACCCCTCACACTAATCTGCTTAATTATTTTTTGTTTGTTAGAAACGGTGGGATTAAGATGTGGTAGATGCATTAATTGGTGCTTTTTTGAGACATAGTAAATTCAGCTATCTTGAGAATGTAAAAATAATAAAGATGACAAAATGATAGGGGAGCATTTGGCCCATCTTTCTTGTTTAGTTTCTGTGAGTCAATCCACCACAGAAACGTATATGTAAATAATACAATAAATATGAAGAACTTACTGTTTCAATACCCATAGCTCTCATTTGGTCAGCTCTCTTTTCTGTGATGGATAAGAACTTCTTTGGATCAGAAAGTGCATCTACAATAGCTGAAACGAAAGCATGTTAACAACATGTTATGCATGTCCTCTACATGTATTAATCTGGAAACTGACGTGGCAGCAACAGTTCCCTTTTGAAAATGATCTGTACAAATTTATTAAATGAACTGTATGAGAAGATTAATGTATTCTGTTGTGTAGGGAGAAGACTTATAAACACCCCTTTGTGTTCAAAAAACAACAAATGCAATAAGGGCATATCTCAGAGAAGCAGGAAATGATGTATTTATGACAATTGGAGTAGGATCCATGAGTGACTAAATCCCCTTGGGTTCCCATCATATGAAAAGCGCTGTTCCACTCTCATGAAACAGGGAAATGGATTTTATCTGTAGGTTGTCGGTAATGATGCTTTGAAATGCTGGCATTTAATGGTGCGTGAAGTCTTTTTATGATGTTTTCAGAGTCCTCAGAATTGGATTTCTGCGTAGTGACAAATGACGCTTTCTTTGATGTGTAACTCGACTTTTCAATGAAGCTCATTGTCCACTACTTTGAAAAAGCAGTATACGGTACATTAGAGAATTGACCTCCATGTTAAAAGTGCTCTTACACCACCATTCAAAAGTCTGTCAACTAACTGTGTACAGAGTGACTCAGTCATCTTGAACAAAGCAATGAACTTTATGAGAAAAGCATTTTTGTAATCTTAGTAACTCATAAGGACCATGTGTATATTTGCAGCTTGAGCCTTTATTGTGAATAAACGTTGTTGTTCCATTGATATTTTCTTGTATAGAAACATGTCACTGTAATCAAAACTCAAGTGTTCTAGGATAAAGATAGCAATGATATTATGAATTATTATGTGAATATTTATATTCCTATTAATGGCTTTTTCCTTACAAAGTAAATAAAAATACACTGATACACAATATGTTTAATATATGTCATTAAAAGGCCTGTCCATACCATATACAAATTAAATAATACAAATAAATATTTAAGCAAGTGTTGAGAAAAATAGCATTTACCTTTACAAAATAGTATAATTTTAGAATCATTTAAAAATTAAAATACAAAACAACACAAAACATCACATTTATGCAGGGACATATGCATTGTAAATGTATTTTTTAATTGAATCACAAAGTCTGTTCTTGGATTGTTGCTGATCAGGCACTGGTTTCCTTTATTTTCAAATATCACTATCATGCAGATGAATCACACAACTGAAGCACAGAAGTGTCCACAGGACCAAGAAAAATACATTTCATAGTCAAAGTGTCCGTGGGTTGTCACTGAAGTGGAATTTTATCTGTCCCCTATCAAGTAAACTGACTCCAAAAATACAGATTAATTTCAGGTCTAGTAACTCATATGTACTTAATATTGCAAAGCATGGAGTCATGATGTTATAAACAAGTGATGATACTTATTATATTAAATATATACATTTGTAATCATTTGTTTACTTGCATACTATTGAGTGCACAGTAGTATCAGGTCCCAATGACGAGAAGAATAAAAATGAACAAAATTAACAAATAATTAACAAAATTCTACCTAAAGCTGTGGTTAATGTCCAGCCCTAATAAAAACTCTCGAAGTAGAATTCTTAGTATACTGCTGGTTTCGTATTCTTGCTTTCCTTATAGGTAGATGGTAATAAATGAAAAGAATCACTGGAATTGGCAGCAGATTGGAAATCACAGTCAATATTATTCAGCCTTAAAAGTTGAGAGAAGACCAATAGAAACTCAAGTCAAAATATTTTTTTCTGATTTGAATAAGGTCAACAAACCACACGTAAAACTGGTGGGATTATGAAGCTGACATGATTCTTAATAATCAGGTACAAGATATATTAGTATTAAACCTCCATAGAAATTTGTATACAAGTCAACCTGTACAAATGTGGTAAGCTTACCTCCAAATCCATCTGGCACATATGTTTTCAGCACTATGTTGCAGAAGACTGTGGGCAGTGACAAGGGTTTGTTGCCTTCATTTCGCAGAGAGATATGTCTGTATCCAGCTTGAAGGCCATCCAGGGGAAGAATCCTCTGGCCAATCAACTTATTATTGTCATCATAAACTGCTATCCTTAGCACAGCCAGGTCAGGGAGAATCACCTGCATACAGAGAGGGAACATGGGTTATAAGTAGAATCGGAAGTGTCTGAATTAGAGCACAGCATAAACTCCTATTTTTAAAGCACTCCTAACTTCTCATGTATTGGAAAGGGCTGCTTACCCCTGACAACTTCATCAGTTGCTGTCTGATGACATTAACACTTAGGCCTAGATTCAATCAAAGCATTGACCCATCCACTAATGGTAAACTGTGAACACAGTACTTGATGTTGGCCAGAGGCTTTTTGTGTCTGCCAAATGGAAACCTGACTTAAATAGGCAAGTCAATGTTTATAGTTACTGATGACTAATCCCTGATTATCATGTTTTTAATATATTAATTTAAAAATGTAACTGTCATAAAATGTAGCTAAGTAAATATATTTTTTGTTATATATGTTTGCTTACAGTTTCCAGTGAGAACATATTTTACGCATATAAGATTTTTATAGAGTTGGTTTGTAACTGATTGCAGGGGTGGCTGCATTTTAATAACAACAATAGTGGTTGATTGAACTATTGTGGGCATTTGATTCATATAGGTTATCTTCTGCATCGAGGCATGTACAAATCAATACATTTCTTGCTTACAAATCAAACAAAAGGGAAGAAAAATAAGCTGGATGTGGAAAAGCCAATTGATAGGGCAAAGAAATTAAAAGTTCTGTGATTAAGAATATATGTGTGTGGGCAATGATTCAAAGCCATGCCAAACTGCACTGTTTGCTTTGGGGATCTCTATGCTGGATGTGTGAAACCACCATGATTGAAAATATACTTCAAAACAGGGCCTTCAAACCTAATAGGAAAACATACTGAATCTTTTTGGTTTTAATTATAGAAAATTAAATCCATCACATCCCCGGTGTTATGCACTTCTCAATAATTAGACAACACTGGAGAGAGTAATGAAGCCAGTGTTTCCCTTGGCAATGTTCTGTGCAATGAATGACTAGAATAAATCTAGCCTCCATGCCATTTGCTGGTGCTGTGTTCTCAAGATAAGCAAGCAAAAATATATTGACACACATTATTGACTGTTCCTGAACGAGACAATACAGCCTAAAATGATTAGATGATAAGGATGAGAACTGATACTTCTATGGGTCTGTTGCGCTGGCCGTGATTTATGATCGCTGGTGAGAACAGAAAAAGTGTATTTGAATCTGCTGCAATGGGCAAGCATGTCTTCTTTCAAGAGGGGGAACTGTGCTGTACACTAATAACTTCTACTGTGTCTGAAGTGTGTGCAGGTATTTTCTTAGATTGTATACAAATGTTCTTGCACTGCAGTACTTAAAGGCTCTCTCTCTGATAGTTAATGTTCCTCTTCTGTTGGTGTTTCAGCTCTACCTCCTAGTGTTGTCAGTGTAGCCTGCCATTCCCAGTCAGATGCATGAAATATGGCAATTTAAAGAAATCCATGTTGACTGACCTTTCTGAAGACAAAGGGCTCCTCATTGTAAACAGGATTCAGGCCGTTGTTCATCACCATTCTTGTTCGAAACTCCTTTCGAATGGTGTCTGTTGGTAACCCGTACATATCGACTTCTACATACGTGCCAATCTTCTTGTCTGATAAAAACTGACCTGAAAAAACCTTAAAAAAAACACTAAATATTTTAAAGGAAACAAGGAAACATATGGGTTCACTTTAGTAACATAAAGCTTCGTTAAGTATTAAATATATTATTATTACCCAATTTCTTAGCAGATACTCTTATCCAGGGTGACTTACAATTGTTACAAATTATCACATTATTTTTACATTTGTAGCCATTTATACATCTGGGCTTTTACTGGAGCAATCTAGGTGAAGTATGTTGCTCAAGGGTACAACAGCAGTATCCCCAAACTGGGGATTGAGCCACAACCCTCCAATCTAGAGTCCAAGGCCCTGACCACTACTCAACACTGCCACCCAGATATAGCATGAAAAGTAGTAGTAAAGCCTTTTGTTAGAATTCATGACTTATGTGAACTCTATATACAGTGTAGGCACGTGTGTGTGTGTTAATAAATGTTTAATGTATTTAACTGAAAACCTATTTTTTATAGGTGCATACAAAAATCATCCATTTGTTACTCATTATCTTATATTGACAACAATTTAGCAATTTTCTTTTTAAATTACATTGAGCACAGAGAGTCCAGAACAGCACATTTTCCATATTTTGTTAAAGGATGGCAGAGAAATAGATGCATAGAAAGCTAGAAGTATAGAAATACAGACAGAAACACAAGACAGGACAGAATGATTGATAGATCGATAAATAGATAGGCTGATCTAGAAACGTGATAGTGCCTCCAGACAAGTTAGAATAATTATCAGGTATCCCCATTTGTATGCTTCTGAACAGATCTGAACCTAGACATCTAGTATATAATTACACAAACGGAGTCAAAACATTTTAAATTATAAACCAGATTATTATGCCACTTCTTTATATGTCTATGCTGTGTAAATAGCAGCCACTTTCAACCTATATCACATCTCTCTGTCCATTTTTTAACATGGAATATGTTCAGGTCAGATGGATATGCAGAGACACCTACATAATTAGATAGATACATTATACAGTACAAACTACATAACATCTGGATCTCATGAATGATTAATTAGTTTACGAGTTTATTTCTATTCATTGGATTGATCTTCATTTTCTTTTTCCCCTATAAGGGGTCCCTAGCCTGTAGTATGTATGATGTACCTGAACGCTGCAGGTAGCTGCAATTACACCATCTACAGGGGTTTCAGAGAAAGGATCAAACATTCGGTCTGGTCGCCGCATGAAGTCTGGCTTTAACAGGTACCTGGGTAGAATAATAAAAACAAAAAATCATTTGACAAATTAAAGACAGCTATGCATAAAATGAATTGTTTTGTTTAATCATTCCAGTTCTGGTTTTTAATATGATAACATTTCATCAGATGATCATGAGCGATTTTCCTATTAGTAAAGCTCACTTACAGCAGCAATCCCAGCTAACAATTTAATGATGTGACTTTGCTGTCATGGCATTCTGCCCATGTCAAATTCAGTTTGGACAGCGTACATTTGTAGACTCCCAGATACGCCACTAAAATATTGTGAGAACAAAAATTGAATATTGTTGTAACATAACCACACTGTTTCTGGAACCACTCATTGACATTTGTGTGCTTATGGGGAATGAAGTGCCTTCAGAAGAAGTGCACCCCTCCTACTCCTGCAACACAATATATACACACACGCACATATCAAGAGATATGTGTCAAAAATGAACTGGGAAGTATGAAATCCTGGTTTAAGACTATATTATACATTAATCACTAATTCATAGCACTGCTTAATGCTCAATTTACTTAAACAGCAGAAAACGCCTCAAATCCTACAAATGCAAAACATCATGACACAAATCATTTTCTTGCAAGTCAGATCTTTGCTTGAGGCTCCAGTGAAATAGAGTCCCCATTGCTCAGATATCAATTTGTATTACATGTTTTAAGATGAGCCTCTCTTTTGTATTTTTCCATTTTCTTTAATGTGCCTAGTAGTTATCTGGGGCCTCTGGTGATGCTTAAGAATATGACACATTAATTTATGAGGTCTGAGTTGCAGTATCTTTACACAGAACGATAATGGTTTAAACTACACTACTCACCCACATGATCCATTATACTCAAATTTACCCTGGTTTAGCTGCATTGCTAAATCTGCAAAAAGAAAGAAAGTTCAACTCAGACAATAGTGCAGTTATTGATGTGTCATTCATCCCCATGAAAGCACAAAGATAAAGCGGTGCATCATTGTCAGTGCCCATACAACATGCTCATGAAATACATTACTCTCAGGCATTCATATCAACGATCTCTGAAAAATCTGCTGTTCCAAGCACTGAATAATATGTCATTTCAGTTAATAATTTATTCCAAACTAATCTGATTATTATCCATCCCTTGCTGAACTGCTTTTCTGGGTAAAGGAAATATGTTATGAATGCTAGCAAAATTTAATTAGTCCTCGATATATGTTTAAATACAGGGTTGTCATTTTTGTGAAATTGGAATTTCATTTGAATAGAAAAGTGTATATTGCTGTCTGCATATAAAGGTCAAGAGCTATAAAAATGTAGTGTATTAGAAAAATACTATTCTTATCTTAACTATCCTTATTCAATTATTATTTAAAAAAAAAAGTTTAAAGGCATACAATATGTGATTGCATGAATAATTTAAGCATCTAAGTATCATCTTTAATATTCAGCATTACAAATAATGTACAGTGATTACTTTTTAAAAAGGTAAACATTGGTGTCCATTTTAAGGCAGAATATCTCTGTCCTGATACCCACACTTCACTGAAACAAAATAGCTGTGCAGGATTCTAAAATGGACACTTCCACCTTTTGAAATTCCAGTTCCTGTTGTTCCGTTTATACATTATCCACTATTGATGCCTTTTGATTCTGCACACATGATTTCACATCAAGCCATATGTCAGTATCCAAAAAATGCCATCAGCAAAATGGTGGCATCTGTTTAGGAGCTACAGCCCTGCTCCCGAATCGGGGTCTGGGCTGAGAGGACAACGCATTGTACCTGGAGTCTGGAAGTTCAGAGACACCATCTGGCAGCCAGCGTTCCAGAAGATCTGAGGCATGTAATTACTGGAATCCACTCGGCCTCCTTTGGGGTAGATTCGACTCATTTGACGTTTATTATAGCTGAGCATCTCATTCAGGAAAAAAAATAAGCCTTGCAGATGGATAAGCAATTAGATTTTTTAGAAATTACACTTTATTGTGTTTAATACCTTTGTTTTATATATGTGATATTTCATAATATAATATAGACCAGATTGTAAACTTTCCTATACATACACAACAATTGATAGCTATCTATCTAGCTATCTCTTTTTATAAGAGTGATTCCTTAACCATAGTACACACACACATACATAAGACTAATTCTATTATTATTATTATTATTATTATTATTATTATTATTATTATTATTGTATTTACAATGCTGTGAATTATACCAAAGGAATTCTCTTAATCACAATGTTTTTTATGTATTATTTCCTTTCTGTCATCTGTATTTCATTACTGGAACAGAACAACCCAAGGACAAATACACCTCATAAAAAAAAGAAGAAAATATCAGTTAACAATACATAACCATTTGTCTATTCAAAACAACAGGGACCAAAGGATACTTCACAAATTCTATGGCATTCGTCTTCAAGTATCCCAATCCAACTGATTCGTTGAATGATGACATATTGTGATGAATATTCCTTTCTAAAACAACAATTCACATAAAATGCCGTTACCATCGGCCAACTATCAGGAAAAAGAGTAATCGTACAGTATATGCACATAAATATGTTTCTTTAAGCAAGGGACTGCTCAACATGTTTTATATGTATATTAATGATCATTTAATGCCAAGGGCAGAGAAAGCCACTAACTGATTTGCCACAAATTAGGTGATAAATTCACATTGTATAGTTGGATGCACAAAGACAAAAGCTAATCAGTAAAAAAACAAATACACACACTATGTACAAAACAAAAAATAAATACATGTATTTAGTCAGATGAATGCTATAGTTATTAAAAGCTACCATGTTGCAGGGCTTTTTTAATACCTGCTCCTCAATTATTTAATTTGGGGTTATTGTCTGCAGGAAAGCAACCCAGGAGTTGCAACAGTCCCACAATGCAATGGGCTGTGGGGGATATGTGTTGAGTAGTCCTGCTCTTATACATTCGAAATTACCAGGTGTTACTGTATACAGCCAAATGAGGCAGCAGAACCCATGTGTAACTTCTGGTAATTCATCCTGTCATGGATATTACTTCTTAAATATAAGACATCATCCCATAGATAAGCCCAGGCACCAAGAATACCATTTTAAAGCAAAGACTATAGGCAGTAAGATAAATGTCTATCTCAAAGCATAAGAAACTATGGTATGGGATGTATTCATAAAGCAATAACCAAAATGTTTCTTCTTAAAAGATGAATGGCTGGATTTCATTCCAGACTGACAATTTAGTGTCATAACTCAATATTTTGAATATGTTTACTCTGTTTACTGTTGTGTTTGTATCCTGTAAAATGTGTGTTTTTGTATGTGCAATTTGTGTGTGAACAACATAGAACTAAATGCTTTTTGAATACAGCCCTATAAGATTGGGGCCAATTTGAAAATTTTCCTCTAAACCTGTATTTACATGTATACAAAGACATTTTAATTCCTTGTACAGAAAATAAAAAATAAAAACATGTTTTTGCAAAATGACAGGGTAAATAATGATTCTTCCTAAGGTCTGAAACATTCTGGTTAAGTCATTTGGAAATTGGGCCCAATGAAGATTTCACTTGATAAAGAAAAGCATTTGGAAACAATCCTGATGTTTTTTTAAAACACATGCAAAAGACCATTGCACGGTGATTGTGCTGAACAGACTACTAGTCACACACTGCCTTCACCAGCATATTTAAAGTAGGTGACTCAAAAGGCTACAGTATATATCATATAGTACATATGATATAGACAGTACATTTGTGCCCACATATTTATATATACATATGCATACACATAAATACATATGAATATATTAGTGCATAAATAGAGAAGGAAGGGGGGGAGAGAAAGAGAGGAGAGAGAGCAAGACAGAACTGGTAGAAAAAAATGTGTGTTTTGTATGCTGATGAAGTTATAGCATACTCTCCTGTGATGTACTGCCTCCTTGTGTATCATTCCACATGTAATCACCTAGCAGAAATAATGTGTCTAAATCGAAAATATAAAGATTTTTTTATTAAGGGCTATCTTTGCACAGACATTTGATTTAATTACTGTTTCCGTTACATGACATTCACTGTATACTTGCCTTCTGCGACATCAAAGCCCTGGAATTTCACCGGCTGGGCGTAGTTGATCATTGCTGAGAGGTACGGGTGAATGTTGGTGGTAGCCCCAACATACTTGTAAGAGGTTATCCAGGCCTGTTCATCCTCCACAGTGATACCTCCCTAAAAATAAAAACACAATGCCATCAACCACTCAACACAATTATCTTCAGTACTACTTAGATTCGTTTAACAGGAGTGGCTACAGTGACACCTATAGCATAACAATTGAATTACACTTGGAAAAAAAGGAGGTTGTACACAGTGCAGGGCCCTACATTTGCAGGAACTTTGGAAAATTTGTGAGAGGCTTCCTCTGATTCACACACATATATATAACACACGTGTGCACGATGTCCGGCCTGGCTGTGAGGGGAAAATGTGGCAAAAAAGATTTTAACCAGGCAATATAAAAATACTACCTTTTTATTATTGTCCTGTTCAGAAACATCTGATACATCTGTTACATCTGTTACATCTGCTACATCTGTTATCTCTTCTTCAGTAACCTTTAAAATAAAATCAGGAATTTACCCATTTTAAGGATTCTTCAGGGAAAATAAACAAGAAGAGCACTGGGTGTTTTTAAATCCTACAAACTATGGCATCTCTAGAATTATCAGATTGAAATATTAATATTTATTTTATTCACATTTCCTAAATTTATTTTACCAAACAAATACTTTTGTGAAAAGGAATTACCAGTCTTCTGTAAAGAAAATTCTTTGTTTGGCAAAAAACAAACCAAAAAAAACACATTAATGAAAAGCTAAAATATTATTTAAAACTATTTGATACCTGATTCCAAATGACACAAAACCATGACTGGAGGATTTTGAATAATTCTTGATCTACAATAAAATGTGTTCCTCCTTTTCTAAAAAACATTTTCAAATTTGTAAGTGAAAATGTATGCAAAGACAAATCAGGTATGAAAAACAGAAAATATTTGCAATGTTGAATTAGATAAATTAGTTGGAGCTGCAGTTAGAAAAAGTAAAGCCTTTTTTTTTTTTAAAAAAGAAAGATATTTGAAACCGATCCCATGGAGTCATAATAATGTACTGTCTGGACAAATACTGAAAGATAAACATTAATACACCAGTGTAATGTGAAAAATGAATCTATAAACCTCACCTTTTTCACACTGTTTAAGTGTGCTTCCTTCTGACTCAATTCATCGGAGGAGAGGTCGCTGCCGAACTTCAGTTCTGGATGTGCTTCTTCTTCAACATCAGCTTTTAAGAGAAAGAAAATGTGAAATCTATTAAACAAAAACAAACAAACAAACAAACACAAAACTACAAACCCACATTCCATACACACACCAACACACAAATAAATAATAATAATAATTTAAAATATATATATTGGAAAAGGGGGAAAAGTCAGAATAAGCAAGGAAGAATAATAGCTCAGTTTCTGCATCTCTTGTACTACTGCAAAAGTGGTATAGCACTCACCCAGCACCGTTAAAGCAGTTACATTTTCACAATTAACATTACAAAGTAAGTAAATAAATAAATACAAATTAGCCATCATTTTTGTAAAGCATTTACTATTGGGCTAAATTTACATCAGTCACGTCTCAAAAAAGTCATTGTATAAGAACATGAACATACTAATATGAACACTGAGCACTTGATTTAAACCCAAGATTCATTTCTAAAACCTTTTTAAAAGAACAAAAAAAGCTGGTGGTTGCATTTGTAGACATCATTTTTCAGTTTCTTGTTGTTGTTTTGTACGTATGTAGAAACACATGTCAATTTGAAGTCAAAAGCTTTTTAAGCACAGTAGAAAAATGCTGTAGGAATCAATTGGCCAGATGGCAGATACTGGGAATTATTTTCTCTGCTGTAGTATGTGTGACATTTGCAGTATTGGTATATGACAATAACAATTCTATATATTTATGTAACTGTTGTGGTTGTGAAGATCTAATTTAAAATATATACCATAATTGGAAGATTACGGATATACAAAACTTCTGTGGTGTCGAATTCTAAATCTCACCTGACTACAAAATTCACACTGTTTTCAAGCAGGATACTGGTCATAATTCTACTAATAATAAAATAAATAAACATATGTTGTATTGCGACCACTCTAAGCATTTTTCTAGAATTAGTGCAGAACCATAAAATGAGAATGTGTAAAGAATTCCCCGAAACCTAGAAAGACAAGTGTAAATCAGAAGAGGAAAAGTGCCTTTCACTCAGAAATGTCTTACCACGTGTTGCTGTGATGATAGCTAAAATGCAGGACAATAAAATCATTATTTACTGGATTTAAATGTTTCTGTACTGTTTTGTTTTCACTTTTCTGCCAGTTTAAACGGGTAGCCGTCTCCCTATTAGTTGAATAGTAAGCAGGAAGTTTATTGTTTTGTGAGTCCAAATACATTTTCATTCTTAATATATTCTTTGTCATTAGTTAATCTGAAGGTATCAATTTGCTGGACAAGACTTTTATACAATATTATCAGTAAACATCAACAAAGTACTTGTTATATCAATTTTAGATTAGAAAGCCCATTTGATGGTAATGCATTACTTGTATGGTATGTTCCCTTCACCAGCAGCTGATGCTGAAACCATACAAGTTTAAAATAAATAGTTGCGCTGATTATAGGAAATAACTATCTGATTTGACATTTCATAACAATTTTCCATAAGCAGAGTGAAAACTAAGAGAACAACATCCATGACTTAGTCAGCTTTCAACCTGGTAAGTGAATACTTACCATTTTCGATTTCTTCTTCATTCTCGTCTTCCAAAATATTAGCCGGGGCAACGGCTTCACCCGCTTCCATCAGCTTTTTAAAAGCTTCAAGTTGCTCTTTGAACAAAACAAATTAGATAGTTTAAGTAAAAATATAATAATTCTGCCATTTTTAATTGGTCTAAGGAGATTAATTAAATTGAAGGATGCTTTCCTTGTAATCCTAATTCATCAATATAAACTACCCTATTTGTAAAGTATTTTTGCAGTTAAGTGACTGAAGAAAATGAAATATATATGTACAGTGGCTCTTAAAAGTATTCAACCCCTTGGACTTTTCCACATTTCATTGTGTTACAACATGAAATCAGAATGGATTTAATCAGGAGTTTTTGCCACTGATCAACACAGAAAATGCCCATAATATCACAGTGAAAAATATAATCGGTAAATTGTTCTAAATTAATTACAAATACAAAACAGAAAAGAATTGAATGCATGAGTAATTACCCCTTCAGTCAATATTTGGTAGAGGCACCTTTGGCAGTAATTACAGCCACGAGTCTATGTAGATAAATCTCTACCAGCTTTGCACATCTGGACACATTTTTGCC
This sequence comes from Amia ocellicauda, assembly GCF_036373705.1. NCBI lineage: Eukaryota > Metazoa > Chordata > Actinopteri > Amiiformes > Amiidae > Amia > Amia ocellicauda. Next base: position 43,555,395 of record NC_089850.1, on the reverse strand, counting down.
CATTCTGAAGCTCCATCAAGTTGGATGGGGACCTTTGGTGAACAGCAATGTTCAATTCTTTCCACATATTCTCAATTTGATTGAGGTCTGGGCTTTGACTGGGCTACTCCAGGACATTGCCCTTTTTGTTTTTAAGCCACTCCAGTGTGGCTTTGGCTGTATGTTTGGGGTCATTGTCCTGTGGAAAGATTAATCTTCTCCAAAGTCCCAGGTCTCTTGCAGACTTCAGCAGGTTTTCTTCAAGGATTTCTCTGTACTTTGCTGCATCGATTTTGCCCTCCATCTTTGCAAGGTTTACAGGCCTTGACGCAGAGAAGCATCCCTATAGCATGATCCTGCCACCACCATGCTTCACGGTAGGGATGGTGTTCTCAGGATGATGTGCTGTGTTAGGCTTACATCAAATGTAGCACTTAGCATAGATGCCAAAAAGCTAAATTTTGGTCTCATCAGACCATAGAATCTTCCTCCACTTTGTCTCAGAGTCTCCCACATGCCTTCTGGCATACTCTAGCTGAGATTTGGTGTGAATGCCACTCTCCCATAAAGGCCACATTTGTGAAGCACCCAGGCTATTGTTGCAGTATGCACAGTGTCCTACAGCTCAGCAGTGGAAGACCGTAACTCCTTTAGAGTTGCCATAGGCCTCTTGGTGACCTCCCTGACTAGAGCCATTCTCACCCAGAGATACTCAGTTTTTGAGGATGGCCTGATCTAGGCAGATTCACAGTTGTACCATATTCTCTCCATTTCTTAATAATGGACATTACTGTGCTCTGGGGGATATTCAATGCCTTGGAAATGTTCTTATATCCTACCCCTGATTGGTGCTTTTGAAGAACCTTATTCTGGATTTGCATTGAATGTTCCTTTGTCTTCATGATGTAGTTTTTGTTAGGAATTGTACTAACCATCTTTGGGACCTCCCATAGACAGGTGTATTTAACCTGAAATCATGTGACACACCTTAATTGCACAGAGGTGGACTCCATTCAACTAATTACGTGACTTCTAAAGACAATTTGGTTTGACCACAGCACAATCAGGTGAGTCACAGCAAAGGGGGTGATTACTTATGCATTCAATTATCTTCTGTTTTGTATTTGTTATTCATTTAGAACAATTTGCAGATTATATTTTTCACTTTGATATTATGGGCATTTCCTGTGTTGATCAGTGGCAAAAACTCCTGATTAAATCCATTCTGATTTCATGTAACACAATATATACAAAAAGGTGGGTGAATACTTTTGAGAGCCACTGTATGTATATGGCTATATATATATATATATATATATATATATATATATATATACATAGGCATACGTACTACAACCAATAATAAGACTGTGAAAAAGGACTTACTCTGTTCAACCTCTGGTTTTAGTCGTTTGTTTTTAATGAGTATTTTGCGTTTTAGTTCGATAGGTGAGGGTAATGGCCTTCCGGTTTCAATCTGTAAAAAAAGAAAAGAAAAAGAAAAGTATAAGGAACATAACATTATAAGTAATTAAAATAAGTCAAAATCTATGAGATGATACCAACCGGATACATATCCAGGGGCTGTTTAAGTAACAGGTCTCCAAATATATCTTCACAATACTTTGCCATCTTATATTGCTGTGGTTTGCTTTAAAAAAAAAAAAAAGAGAAAAAGTTATTATTATTTTTTGTATTGAATATAATAATTATTAAATAAAAAGGTAATTTAAGAAACAGTGAAAAGTCGAGCCAGATTCTACACCTGAATTAGTGGCTGAATTTGCTAAATATCTAATGAAGAATTGTGCCCATATTATGTTGTTTGGGTCAAACTACATTAGTATTAGTATTAAAATCCATCAGCATTAGAATATCCAATGTGTAGTTGGTACAATACACTACGAATACGCTAATACAATGTCTGCATTTATAATTAATTCAAAACAACTTTTTATTTTAAATTCTCGAATGCCATTTAGAATTAAATAATCTTACGGATATAAACTTAACTTCTCTTGAAAAAATTGAATAATACTGCAACTTATATTTTGAAAATAAGCGTAATACATAGGTAAGATGACCTACCTGCAATGATTTTCAAAAGACAGAATCACTGGATATTCAGATGACACGAATGCAGTTTCTTTAATAGCCTGAATTACATCCTAAAAAGACATACATTCATCAGTGTTTGTATCTGGAAATTCACAATGTACACAAAACTGGGTGTATATGTGATTGTGTTCAGTGCATGGCTTTCCAAAATTTGACCTACTTTCCTATAGGCCTGTAGTGCTTAAAAAATCTGCAATATGTAGTGATGAGGCGAATACCAGATTGTGTGTACATGCTGAAATGCTTCTGCAGTGTTTGGTCCATACCTTAAACAGGATATCTGTGCACATGGCTTTTCCATGGGTGATGATGGGCTCCTGGTCTTCCCCTTTTCCATCCCAGCAATCGAGTTCTACGCATCTGAAAAAATCAAGACAGACTTCATAATACGAATCTACAGTGGCGGAGATTACATGTGTTTATTGACCTCACTTGAGACAATGTGCTCGAGTCAAAGATGAAATTACCTTCTCCCTCTTTGGGTTTACATGGTTTTAGTGTATTGCGCTTGGAACGAGTTGCTGTTTACCTGACGTCATGCAAATTAAGGGCAAAGGACTGAATTAATATGTAAATCAGCGCTACGTAAAATTCTTGTGCTGTTTTCGCAGGAAAATCCCAGAAAGGTGGTTTGCACGTGTGGAGAACAGTACTCGAGATGCTGACATCACATAATCCATGGCTGTCATGTGACAGTGTGCAGCTAACTATGAAACATCCATTAACAACTCCTTTTACCTTAAATCCCGCAATAAACATGTTGGTGTATTTTTCCAGTGTTTTCGTCATTTTAACGTCATTTACTCAAGTATTTGGGATTGACCATGTCTTTCTCTGTGGCCATTTTTTTGCCCTCAAATTAGTATTAGTATTAGTAGTAGTTGTAGCAATAATAGTAGTAGTTTTTAAGCTACACATGACATATGTCCATTTTTATTATTTATCTGAGTAAACCATGCTTAATTTGCAGATTTAAGATATACACAATAGTAAGCTCAACTCAGCTATGTCCTCAAACATAACTGTTTTATCAATGAAGATAAATATATAAATTAATAGTTTTTTTCCGGACTGACCTGCACCCAGCCAGAAGGACCTGCCGGTACATTTCTACAGATGACTTTCCACCAAACTGCCTGCCGGTCAAGTAGGTGTTGTGAGAGGAGCTGATAAAGTAATGTGCCAGGGGGTGCTCCATTTCCTGATACAGCTCCAAGCGATCGAGGAAGACTGGGGCATTTTCATCTGACATGAGATACCTACAGAATCCATCACTGGACATCCGACCTACAGACAGAAGAGTGAGATAAATAATTAGCAAATAATATGCATGGCATAGCAAGTATCAGGGAGCTGCTTAGTGCAGTATTTAACACTTACCTTTACTTATTATAATTATAATGATTATTATGATTATTAGTATCAATAATAATTAAAAACAAAGCACATACATAATTAACAAAACATACACACACAATATATATAATCAGGTAAACCAGTATTTTGCTGCAGAAATGTACATGTTGTAAACATGGAGTTCCAGTAGAGGGCAACAAAAGATCAACATTGAACACATTTCTCAAAAGAATTTAATTTTGAACTCCTTATAAAGACATTTGTACCATAAAAAAATAATAATCTACGAATTGGAAAGCTAAAATTTACACACCCCCTCTTAACTGTGTGATGTATGGGAATGGAGGCTGCAGTCCTACAAACATTAAAATATTCTTAGCCCTTGTGGTGGATGCTGAACCACTAGGATTATAAACCTTTAAAGCAGCACACTTTTGTAATTACCATGAACAACAACTCTGCATTCACTGCAACACCGTCTTTCATGACATGCATATCTAATGCATTTAAAGCAACAAGAGGTAAAGGGAAAAGTAAATAAAAAGGAAAGTGTCAGTTGCAATTAATTTTACAATCAATCCCCAAGTTCTGTGTCTGCCTCTTGTAATTCAGTACGCCCTTCATTAATTACCTTTTTTCTTCAGCTCCTCGTCTCGCTCATATGTCTCAATTATCTGCATTGCCCTTTTCGAATCATAGAACGGAAACAAAATTTCATTCAGCCGAGGGTCTCGTTGATTCTGGCAAAGCAAAATAAGGCATCTTGTATTACATAACCTTGTGAAAGACTTTCAATTCAATTTGAATATCTATCTATCTATCTATATATATATATATATATATATATATATATATATATATATATGTGTGTGTGTGTGTGTGTCTGTATATATATATATATATATAGAGAGAGAGAGAGAGAGATACATAAATAAATAGTGAAATGATTGTGTTTTGAATTATTATTCTTTTAATTCCAATTTAATAAAAATAAAACACTTTGTAGTTAATGGAAATGTACTAGCAGTGCTCTAACAATAAAAACAGGCACCCTTTAGAAATATTTTGGTGTTGTTTTATTTTGATCATTAAATGTATAATCATTACTCCTGATGATTTCTTGCAATTAGCGAGAGGCAAATATGTAAACAAATCAGCAAGAATCTAAATTTGAAAGCAGAAAATCAACATAAAATAGAAAGTACATTATTTTAAAAGAAAAGCAAAAGGCAGTCTTCACATTCTTATAAAAATGACATACAAATGACACTAATGTCTAAATACAAACATAATATATAATTATGAACTTTTGAAATTTTGGTCAAGAATATAACTACTGCATTAAACGTATAATGGCAGTCCAAAATAATAGCAAGAATATTTCAGCCAAAGAAAATTACATCAACAGGACGTACACAAAGCACATCTGCACATGAAGTAGGTTTGTTTTTTCACACCTGGAGGTTGTCATGGTTACGACATGAGATACAGGAGCAGACCACAAGTATAGAAGATGAAAGCATGATGCATGCAATGCAAAGGGATGGAGAAGCAAGCTGCTGCACAGAAAGTTAATGAATGAAAAAAGCTTACTTCATTCAGAAAGCTGACTAATTGGTCTACGCTTAAATAATCACTTTTGTCTCCATTGCTGAAAAGGAATTAATTAGAAAAAAATATCTGTTACACTCTTCAATTAAAGAAACTGAAAACTCAAAATCACTGTTGTCCTGATATGTGCTGGTATGCCATTTCAGATTAAAAATATCTTTACTATGCAACTCCACTGTTCAGCTACCAACACACCATTACCTTTCAAATATCACAAGCACCTAATTAGTTTTACAAACAGGTTAATACTAAATCTAATTCAGCAGGTTAGATTTTTAAAGGAAGTTAGTATAGCAGATGCAGACTATGCAATATTTACTATTCTCTGTGATTTCTATCATATGTTCCCTTTAAAGACATGAGGTGGAATTTGATTTTTTGTTGTCCTTAATTGGGTTAATGTCATGAGAGACCTGCAATCTGTGGACCACTTCAGAAATTAGTCACAAATGTTCTGCAAGTAATATATAAGAAGTCCTTCACCCTTTATCCATTTGTTCAGTCCATTAAATTAAATTTCATACACTATCAAATTTAAAAGAAATGCAGTTGTTTTATTATTTAATTATAACCACAGACTACAATAACCAGTAATGCTTTTATTTTTTTATTTATAGAAGCGTCGTACACTTACAGTTTTTTAAACAGCTCTTCAATGTCAGTCCGAGGGCAGATCTTCTGAGTAAGCGCATAAAACTTATCGAAGGTAAAGACTGAATGTTCAATTTCATCATTCTGCAATGAGAGATTTTTTTAGTCTCACAAAAAGTGTGTTTAATACATTTATCATAGAAAAGGACTAAATACAAACTGTAGCCGAGTGCTCTCAGCAAGTGACAAACAAAGTAACAGACGACACAGACATGAATCAATATCAGTTCAAAGCCATTGTTTTGTGTTTGATAAATACAAGGTATTCTCTTAGACAAGGTACAGACTGAGTTCGACTCTTCATTCAATATACAATGTACAGAATTATACAGAACAAAGTAGAAATTATCTTAAAGAACTGAACATGTTATGTACGTCCTCTTATTACAGTTTTACAGGATGTAGTCAGATGCTTTTTAAAAAAACATTCCAGATGAAGCAGCAACATTAAGGAATCAAATATTTAATCTAAAAATAAAGAATTTACATTAAGCATCTACAGTGTCATTGCTATGATGCTTTATTATCATAATTTACCACACATCATCTATTTTATATATACATTTATTTTTACAGGGAAATAATACATAATAATATGCTTAAGAACTAAAATAAACCAGATATATAGACAAATACCTTTCCACTAGGGAGGCCCAGCTCCTTGAGTGCCTGAAAGATCCCCTTTTCGGTTTTGCCTGAAGCAAAGGTTCTTGTTATGCTGAACGACAAACAAAATGTTGTTAGTTCCCAGATGAAGTTCAGAACATCCTACAATGCTGACCTGTTACACAATTTAATTCCTTCCAAATTTAAAACAGGTCAACTAAAGGTGGCACATCACACAACAGCAAGACGATCACCTTCTCACTGGGATCTTTCCGTTTACATTGGTCAGAAACGATAACCTCATCCAACTAAAAAGAAGAGAGAAAAAAGGTTTAAGGCTGCAGTCTAAGCTCTTCACTATTTCTTAATTCAGTTATACTTCGGTACTTACTGTTTTTTTAGGCAAGTCATTGGGCACACATTGTTAGCTCTGAAATTATGGATCACAGATCTCAACCCTTCCATCCATTGCTGCAAGTAGAACAATATGAAATAATATTAATTCTAAGCATTGCACAGAGATAAAAACAAGACGCATAATGTTTATTTTCTTACATTCTCCATGACATATTGAGGGAGTGGGAGTGGAAGTCTGAATTGAAAACTGATCACATCAAACAGATGCAATACTGCAGCACAGTAACTGCAGTTGTTAAGCGCATCACTTAAGTTTGTAAACTAGAGGTCATTTAAGGAAACCTATGCAATCTGGACTGTGGCCATAAGAGCTGGAGATGAGGAACACTGCATCAAAATATGAATGTCAGTGAAAATCCAGCTTTTAAGCACTAGAGGGCAGCAAAGCATAGTTTTCTCATGATTTTTCAAGCCACAGACCACTATTGTGTTCTGCCAGGGATAAGGCAAGTATCGCTGACAAAGCACTCTTCTTCATTGTGCTTCATAGCTTAAACCATTCAGCACCCGCATTTCCTGAGGAGGTTATTTTTAAAAGTTCCCACACTGAGGCAGGTACAGGATGCAGAATTTAACTGAGCAAAGCACGGCTATCAGTTTCTGTAAGATGGCATTTCTGACCTTGGAAAAAACAAACAAAACAACAAAAAGATCCTGAATCCCTGCCAGCAGAGTAATTGTCTGGCTTTGTTTGCAGATACCTCTAGGGTACATTAAATGCCTATAAGCATGTACTATTTCAGCTATTGCCTTATTAGCAACTTGGAAAGTCACACATTTTCAACAAAGATGAGATGCTGGTTGAATCTTAGATTTTTAAAATTCTCAGCAGTAACAGCATTGTCATAGTGTTTGGGTGTGAAAGAGGCATCTGTAAACGCACATGCTCCGTTTTAGGGAAATCCAACATACCTTAGCTGTTTCTGCACTGTCTGCCACCATGTAAATAAAATTGAGGTTCACCAGATCTGTACCACTGCAGAGACAAACAATCCGGCCTTCCAGGTCATTTTCTGTTTTCTCAACGGTTTCCAAGGCAGCCAGTATTTTAGGGTCCTTTTAAAATAAAAATGAAGAAACATAGATCACTGCTTTAATGTTATATAACAGAATACAGTATATTGATATGTTGGGTATTATAGAATTTGTTGGATCAAGTAACAGTAATGAGACTAATCCATTTTAAAAGCTACCAAAGATTCTAAATGGCAAATCCATCTTTATATTCTGTGGCAAAAATGCTGATCAGCCTTATCAGATCTTATTTATAATGTGTTTTGCTGATTCACATAGTCTTACATGTCCAACAGTAATATTTTATTTTGTAAATTGGGTCTAATGTGCTTTCTCTTATTAATAATATATAATAGTGCATATGGCCATTCACCATTTTCTTTATCATATGCTTGGGAGGTGCATGAAGCAATCCCTTTCAATTATATTATTTATAGCATTTCAAAAGCCTGAAAAGTTTTTCCTTCTAATATGGCTTTGTCCCCTACTTGCCTTCATGAACAATAAAAGTGCTTCTCACTGCCCTCAATCTCTTTAAATCAAGGTTACATTTCACTGCACCACATATAAAAGTCTCCTGACTTGAAGGCAGCGTCAGCAGAAGGTCATTTCAATGTCCTGCCATGCGTTTCTGTTTGCTTACCTTTGGTACTGGTCCACATCGGATACTATTGATCAAAGAGCATTCTAATACTTGGCCTTCCTATGGAGAAACAAAACAAACTAGGTAAAAATACTGTAGCTGGGCACCTGTAATGGGTTACGTTCATAAAACAACAGTAAACTGATATATATGCTGACTGACGAGAAAAAAACTTGAAAAACACGAGGATGTTGAAAAATGCATAGAAATTCAATTTCTAGGAACTTCCTAAAGCTTTATAATGTACAGCAAGGAGAACTTCCTTGATGATAAATATACGGCTAAAAGATTAAATATTAAGAATTGTTACACTGTTCAAAGACTTAAATCTGTGGGGTTTCTCTAAAGACACAAGATGTTGTGGGATGCCCAGCAGCAATTCTGCTTTGATTACTGCTGCCAGAATGTGAGAGGATTCGGTTCACCCACACTGATCTGGGCTTCAAAGTAAAGAGGTGCAAAGACACATAATGGATGACTGTGACAGTACACTGCACCGCAGACTGAGTGAGAAGTTATGTTATTCGGCATCAAAGACTCACCGCTGCTGCAGTGGGGTGCCGGGGAGATTTTTAGATTAAAATATTGTACAAGGCAAAATCAGCAATATCACTCAGTCAAGGGGGTCACTGAATGTAGTCTTTTCCCTACCAAGGGTTTATATTTATCCTTGATTAAATGCAATCCTAAATGTGCTGTTTAGCTTTCTACAAGTGCCATTTCACATTGCATTGCGGTGCAGTGACAACTGAAGAGACAACTGAACCCAAAAACGATTGCCTTTACTTCACACAGTGTAGGCTAATAACATATTTTAAGGTATGATACTGAGTCAGCCTACCTTTCCTTCACTTTTCCATGTAATAAAGAAACCAAATTCGTCCACTTTGAAGAGAGTATTTGGTTCAAAGACAAAAGGATCCTGACAAAAAATGAAAGAAAATGTATAAATCCACAGCCAGCTTGTCTGCCATCACTAGCATACTAATACCACCACAATTATTACAGTTTCCTGATTGAAAACCAGGCATGAAAGAAGCTTTTATCCATGCATACATTCTCGTGATCCACGCATACATTATCTGGATCAGTTGTTGAAGCCCTACACAGGATACGACATGTGGATGTGGATGGTACAGGCATGCTCAGAATTGGCCTGTAGACAAGCACACGTGTCCAAAATCATAAGCATTTCTCATTGAAGCAGCTGATTGGTTCAATGATTAATTATAAATAGGAATAAAACCAGATACTATGCCAGTCTTGCCAGCCTGCTTTCAGAGATAATGATTTGTGGCATGTAACCAACCATATAGGAATCTTGCTCAGAAACATCCCTGAATTGACATCATACCTCCCTGACTGGCAAAGCTGGCAAGTTGACAAACTCTAAAACATTACCAAATTAATAACAACCAAAATCTGTAACATAACAAAAAATATAAATGGCTGCCAAGATCTTTAAACACATCAACATAACGCAATATTGTATGCAAGTATTAAGTCAGCTATGGGGGAAAGTGGATTAACATGTGTTAATCCTCCACCTAAACAGATAGAGCAGCACTAACACACAGCTCCTCATAACTCATTTAGGTGTGATTAACGCATAAATCCTCGCCATGTTGTGTTGTAATGCATATTAAAATAACATTACTCATACTTGTCTCTTAATATGTAGGAATTTGTTTCCAAGTTTATAGCAACATAATTTGGAGTGTGCCAGCATGTATCACATGATACAGTCATAATAAAATAAACACTTTTCCCAGTCCTGAAGCACACAATTACACTTATAAAACAACCACAAGAAAAAACTAACAATAAATCAAAAATAACTTTGTTAGAAAACACAAAAGCTTCAACACACCATCATTACTGTTTCAACAAGATATTTCTGCACCATTCTTTTCCGACTTCAGACAGATAACTTTATTCCCTCCTGATTTTATTTATTTACTTAAATGTATTTATGAATTTTAAGAAGAAACAAAAAGCAGCAGATTCATGCATAACATTAAACTTGACAAGATGTTGAAAAAACAGACAGCAGCAGAAAACAATAAATAACAAATAAAATGGTCACACCACAGACAAGAGAAAAGTATTTCAAGTGAGGAATACAGGGTTGCAACACCCATACATATCTGTATTCAGGACATTTAAGCATACTTATTTTTTTCAAACTTGAGAAATCCTTTACTCTTTGTATGTGAGATGTTGGGGAGGTATATTTTCAATGAAGTCGAATAAGACAACAGGCTGACAAAGAGGCAAAGGCCAGTGTATTTAACTAGGATTGATCCATCAGGAACTATACCAAATTCACAAGTGGAAGCATTTGGATTTAAATGTTTTCCACTCGTAATGGAAAAAGTATAAAATGCATTGTACCAAAAATAGTCCAGCTTTAGACAAGACCAGATCATGTGCAAAGACACTACTGCCTACTGACACCACTACCAGCATGGGTCTATACCAGGGTAAATCATGGCGAGTTTATATGAAGAAGAATCATGAGTAGCAGCTACCCATGCCTAAAACACAAGGTGGAAGAGTTTACTAGTTTTACAGTATCTGTGTCCTGCTCCCAGAACAACCCTAAGGTAGATATACAGATGGACAATATATATTCATGTTAATATTGTTGATCTAGAAGAAAATCAGGCCTTTAGAAAAGGGATTTAAAGCAAGGCATGAATAGAATTAAGCGAGAATGGAATATCCACAGACATTCCAGAATTTAGAGCAAATTCTGTAAAGCTCCATATTATAGGTATGTGTGAAATAATTAATGTATTATCAACTACAATTTTCAGAAACAATTACATGAAATGCTTGACAAATTGAAATGAAATTTAATTTGATGCAAGAGACAGTACATTGAAGAACATAAATTATGAGGTATGAGGTACAATATGGTAGTTAAAAAGCAACTGCAACATGCTTAACTGAACACAATTAGCATTCTAAGAGTGTTTAAATCACAATAAAAGTTAAATGTAGTTTACTTTGTGCCTAATAGGTAGTGTAAATTACACAATTCTGCTGCAGTAACTGAGCACATTTAACAACACTTCAGCTTCAGCCTGTGGTATTATGTCTAAATTATACAACACAGGAGGCAACAGTTCAGTTTTAGTAGAATTATTTACAATCTTTGGGAACTGCCTTCAAGTACAGTCATTGCTTTTAAAACACCAAATGAACACTGTCAGGCATTACTTTTTCAAAAACAGTCACTTAGTCATAATTATAAATGGAGCTATTAATTTAGTCAACATTCACATTTCCTGTGGATTACTCGTGATTCAGAGCCTTTAATAATTAAAGAAATATATATATATACACATTCATGAATCAAATCAATATCTTCACATGCATCTAATGTGCTAATGTTTTAATGTGTGTGATTCATGTAACAATGCCAAAAGCACCAATAACTGAACATATCTTCTCCATATTAGCCCAGTCTGCTGCCTTGGGTCACATTACTTCCAGAGGTTTTATTGTGGCCTGGTTTATTTAACACAGCGAGGTGTTTATGATGGGTGTGTCCTATGTACTGCTTTTTGATTACCTCTTGATTAGAAGAGCATCTTGCATAACCATATAATAACCCCTCATCCAATTCCCTCTCAGAGAGCTTTTTTAATCTTGTACTTTGGTAGCAAAGCAAATAACAATATAGGTAGATAAACAACAGGGGATCCCATAGAAACCAACAGCAGTATACAAAATGAACTCTATATAGGGAGAGTGATTAATTAAAAAAACTAAATCTAACTGCTAGGTTGTGGTTTGACTTATCCTTTTCTTTTGTGCAATGCATGAAAGGCTATATATCTTCTTAATTAGCAATATATATATATATATATATATATATATATATATATATTTAAGGGAAAACACTTTTATAATACTTGTATCAATCAATAAAAGCAATTATTTTAACACTGATTAAAAGTAATGGAAAGGCTTAAATCCCAGTCATCAATTGATTAGAATGTCTTTGATCTGTGAGTAATACACCCACCCCTTGAGATACCTTTTTATTCTAACATAAGGCAACCATTAAAATGATTTTAAATAGGTGCAGAATATTTTTTAGGACATATTTCTTATTGAATGCTAAAATGTTCATGATTTCATGATGTCTCATTTTTCTGTTTTCTCAACATGCCTTTGAATCTCACTTTCTAAGGTATGTGCTCTGTGGATTGAGTTTCTCAGGTGATTAACTTTCGACTGACTCACTCCCAGTGAGAATTGTCATTTAGGCTAGAGACACAGTGTTCCTGTTTCCTGCTTGATGATGCCTAGGTTCAGAAAATACAGCAATATCATGGAAAAAGCTTGAGAAACCAGTCCATTGAAAGCAGAAAGATATCAGGGCCTCAACATATCGCCTTGTTGGATGCCAGAAGAAGAATTAACTCATGGTTGTTTGACTTCCTGCATTTTCCTTTTCAAATCAAGGTGATCACTTCTTGTCCTCTGCAAGCGTTCTGATATTCAGCTTAGGAAAGTATAGGAGGGTGCCAGGCTGGAGCGCAGACAGCATGTGTGCAACATCTCAGCTGTTATTCCACAGATACAATATTATCCTCATCACCTCTCCTTCAAATATGGATGTTATACAATAAGAGCTTCTAGACAAAGTCAACTCATTCAAACTTTAGAATCTAAGTGACTATTGAAGTGACTCTCTTTTTGCACAGTGAACGATTTTAGTAGTCTGCCTTGCAAATTGAATTTACAGTATCATATAAATCTGTTTCAAAGAGCTGGCTTAATACGGAAAACTATGAACAAAAGCGAAAAAGTCATTCCCTGAGGTCTGAGACAATGCTGAAATCAATCACAGCTGTCAGTTATATTCACTGAATTAAGCAGCCATCCTTAATGCACCAATTGCTGCAATACTAAACTCATTGTCCATATTCTGTATTTAGCCTTTCAAATCAAAAGAGCAAAGCTCTTCAAAGTTAATGACACAAACGCCTCCAAGGACATATTTACATGTTATGCCAAAAGCTCCACACTTAGCGTCATATTTTAGGAAAAATAAATTACATAAAACTGACTTTTTTCAACTGGATAAAAACAAACTGTGAATAACCTTTTAAAAAAATAAAAAGCTGTAAAGGGATTTAAAAGTTGACAGCTGTGATCCTGCACAAGGAAATGTGTCTTGTAAATTCTATTAACTGTAACTGTAAATGTACTTTAAATAGTTAATTTGATGGATAAATGGATGTACATTATGTAGCCAAATCAAGCTCTGAGACCCACAACGCACATGTTTTATGTAGCCATGGCAAATGAAAGATCTGTGGGTGCTTGGCAGGAGCATCTGTTACACTATGTGATCCATATAAACAGTATCTGCTCTTGTCTAAAATTGTTCCTTATTTACATATTTAATGGTAGGCTATGCATATGTGATGTTAATCAAAGATGTGTCCCTGCAGGGCAATTCAATTAATCAGATAAGAAAAAGTACAGTATCTACATTTTTTTTTCTTTCTAAAACTATGTTTTAATTTTAACCTTGAGAAATTTTATGAAAGCAGACAAGGGTGTATATTAAATTAAGAGTTACTCAGGTAGCTATTCTTTACAATGGCAATAACCGGTATAATTTGGCCCAAGATGCACAGAAACAATAATGGACAAGGATCTACCATGGAGGACATGCTTGATGACTGGAAATGCCACTTTCTTCGGAGATTGTGGTTCAGTACTTTCTACTTTAGATGTTTCTGTTGCATGTTGTAACATTGCTTTCACTTTCACGTAACATACATTTTCATAGTTTTCAGAAAACTAATTGAAACACTGGAACACTTAGAATAAACAAACAAATAAAAAACACACAAAAGGAAGTTCTTCTACAGAACGTCTAATACAAAAACTCAATAGGATTTTTTTCTCAAAATAAAGCATTTGACAGCAATCCTGCTGCAAGATGGAGGGCAGAAATGTGGGATGACAGACCATAAAGACAGTAGAGTGTGATCATACATGATTGTACTTCCACATCATTTGTCCTTATGTAATATTTTATTGGGCATTCTTTCAGAAATACAACCTTAGTTCTAAAAGCCTCTAGAAAATGTAACTGGATCCCCAGGACTGTTTCTGAAGATAATATCTGAAGCATAGCTGGTCAGAAGTCAATATTATTAGCAAGCTGATCTCCCAAAAAGGCATTCACTGTGGAGCACAATCTGATTTGTATGACAGCTTCACTGCAGTGCTCAGTTTCCGGCGTGCTGTAAGGCCTCAAATTGAAAGAATATGATTCAATTTCCTTTTTTGATGTTTAGATGGGTATACCATTAAAATGACAATTTCTGGGCAGAAAATACTCAACAGGTCTGCATTAAGAACAGTAAATATTAGATGTTAGCATATTTATGACGTTAAGGAAAATATTGCACTTGGGACTGCATCTTCTCAACATTATTAGACGCATAACTCTTTCTGGCCGCTGAGAAAAGTGGAGCTAGCAGAAGATAATAACAGAACACACAAAGAGGCCAAACAAATGATCTGTTTTCATCAAAGGCTTTTTCACTCAGTAGCTGCTCAAGTCCTGGAAATAAAACAACCTAAACATCATTTAAAATCATGAAGTCTCAAGATTTCCCCATTCTAATATTATTCCGGACGTGTATGTAAGTATATAACAGACAGATATGATATTTGATACATAGAATATAGATTGTTATACAATTCATATCAACACAAGTTACATTTCAACAAGGGTTTAACATCCTAGCCCCCAGCTGAATTAAAACCAGTGACAATTTCCTTCTTACCTCTTCATATCTGTCAAACACAGTCCCTTCTTGCAAAATACCTGGGAGAGGCTTCTGCCAATTAAATTCATATGCTTTTGCCATGGCTGCTCACAAATCTGAAAGATAAAAAATAATGCAACTGTTAATAGAATACAAAATATTATCATCAAAATGGTTGCTTTAAAAATAAATAGATAATAGGTAAAATAAATATAAAAATACATTTAAAGGTCAGTAAATTCATGTTTGTTTGTATGTTTTGAATATTAAATACACTTTAGGTATTAGGTAATATTTATCAATATCATATTACATTTAATGGAAGAATAGACAAACCAGAACAATTAATAGGGTGGTGTGTCTCACATATTTGGGTAACAATATATGACCTGAAAATACAAAAACATTAAAAAGTAAAGGTTACTCTGGTTCAGCTCAAATTTAATGGGGAATCAACATATTTTGGTATAATGGAAACATCCACAAGAAAACAGACGCCTTTTAAAGCACATATAGGATGCCTGGGAAGCCGTTTCCAACAGGGCATTTCAGAAATTGGTTTTAATTTATACTTGTCTAACTCAGCAGATAGGCTATCTGCCTTGCACTGCCTCCATGGTAAAGATCGATGCATATCCTTGTTTTTCTTCAGACATACATAATGAATTCACTCGTCCACATTCTGAGGCAGAATCAGACCACAAAAGTCCGGAATCAATCCACAGAATCTCCCAGCGTCTACAATTCCAGCCTTTCCTGTTAAATACTGAAACCAGAAAGGATGCTGATATCAATCAGGAATAAAACAGGGCATGTGGTAGCATGTGGGGGAGGGGGGCAGGTCTTTATCATGTGCTAATCTTCCTGTTCTCAGTAGTCACTTAGTGGACACGTGTGCCTTTAACGGAAGAGAATCTTTACTTTATTTTGCACATAAAGATGCATGTAAAGAATATCAAAGCTGGTCCTTTAAACCAAAAAGGATATTTTAGTTTATTTGTTGGTCCATCCACTTTAATCAAAGGAATGACAAAACATCAGAAGAGAGGAGTAATACAAAACAACCAGGGTCATTTTCTTATGCTCTTAAAGCTTTACATTTCACAAACACCAAATCTTGGTTCTTTCATTTTCCTCTAAAGATTGTGAAAAGGCAGCTTCCAGCTAAATCATATGAGCACAACTGAACATGACTTCTCTGAATCCGCTTCCAGCTGCATCACAGCCTTGAAACTGCCCTTGGGGAGACTGCCAGTGATCTCCTGCTCCACACTGACAAAAGCATCCCCAGTCCTTATTCTCTTGGAGCAAATTCTGACACCATGCAGCCCACAAATATTTCCTGCACACATTTATTTATCTGTCCTTTTCACTACATGCCTGGATGAACTTCTACTTTTCTGGGCACATTCAATTCTGTGTCCACATGTCAGCTGGTGTCCACTGGGACCTGTTCTTGGGTCTGTGCTCTTTAAATGGTATATGCTTTTCCTAGAAACTCAAATTCAGTGTCATAGCCCACACTTCCATCATGCCATCTCTGTCTCCCCCAGGCTTGATTACACCATTGCTCTATTTACTGGACTCCCTCCCTCTATCAACAGGCTCTAGCTGGTGCAAAACTAAGCATTCACTGGTAGTTATTATTAAAAAAATCTATATAAGGCTATGTGATACGGAGCACCTTCTATCCCTGTCATCTTGAATGCAGAAAAAGAACATCATAGTACAGACGCATATGCAGAAAGCACCTTCTAAGCTGCCATTATATATACAGAATGCAACGGTTACATTAAGATTATGAACTCACCCATTTTTCTCTGTCTTGAATCCCAGCATTTGCTTGTCTTTTTTGGGAGACTAACCTTTGAAACCACAATACTTTGATTAAACGTCTCCCGCCAATGATTACTGCCAGTCATACCTTGTAAAGTGATTAATTCTGATGATTAAACTCTTTCTCATCTCACCTTTTCTCCTTTATCGGAGTCTGCCATTACAGCCTACTACTATGCTAGATAATATTGGACATCTTCCCCAATCTATAATGATTCTGTAAAGGACTCTTTTTACATAGCAGATTTGGATGTGGCCCACTGAAACTAACTTACCTGGCTAAAGTAAAACAAACAAACAAAAAAATCCATTGCTGTAAAACAAATACACAGATTTATATATATATATATATATTTAAATTTACACCTGCTATTAGTGCTAGCTGCCTAACTTTCAGACCTAATTGTGACTGACCTGCATTAGACCTTGAAAAGTAGTTAAATCCTTCCAATTAAATGAATAATTAGTTTGATTACCTAACTAAGCATTATAACACAATAGTGTGGGGCCCTCAAGGACTGAAGCTGAGGAACACTAAAATGTACTGTATTATAGTCTTCTGTAATAGCCAACAGTGACGCACAGCGAAATGTGACCTAACAAGGTCTACACAAACAATCACGGGTGCATGGAACGAATTACCCAGCTATGTTGTAGAAACTGACTCCACGTGAACCATCAAGAAACGGCCAGATGAGATTATTGGACAAATTAACTACTAGAATCCAAACAATCATATGGCCCCAAGGCTTCCTGATCTTAACTTTTTGTACATGCTGGCGTTTTAACTCTTGGAATATCTATTAGCAGCCACTGCTGAGACTATAGAAGAAGTCTGCTCAAATAAACTTATTTGCAAGTTTAGGGTTTCTGTCACTGTCACTGAATTTAGTGGTTCAATTGCACTATGGTCTATCGAAAGGGTCTTTCTAGAAATTATGCAAATGTTTATGAAAGCTATTAAAACTGCATCCACAGTAGAACTTAAAGAACTCAGTTATGAATGTAACTAAATAATGACCTAGACAAAATATATCATATAGATAGATAACTGAAATACAGATATTCTGTCACCAAAAGTATCATTTTGTTCTACTGAATATTCTCTTTAATTTCAAATTACAGTTGTTTAAATTATATAATGGGCAACTAAAACTACTAAAACAACCATACACCAAAGTCTGTTAATGTAAAACATACTCATGGTTCATCTTAAAGTAAATTGTATATATTTTCTTTTAAATACATTTGATTTATTTAGTGATCATATGATATAAAATATAGGAACTGAAATAATGGTTTAGGAAAAATACTGATTTGGACAGCCATTATTATTTCACACAGCTATCCAAATACTCTGCTTCTGCAAGTGTGATTTACTTTAGTCCTTCCTACATGCATTATCATTCATCGTATTTGTGTATTTAAAATGTTGAAAAATATAAACATTTGGTAAGCACCAAATGTTTAATTTATCCTACTGTATCCTACTATCCTCTCCTAATATTCTGCTATGAAGGTTAACAAAGTAATTATTCCAAGGTTGTAGATGGTCTAGGCCTCTGTGCTCCAGTGTATCTGACCTGTTGATGTCCTGTCTCAGAAACCTGGGCCATTCATTTGAATTGTTAATAGTCTGACAATATCTGAAAATGTTGCTGGATACTGTGCATCAACTACTCTGCTGTAGAATATTATTTTTGGACTCTGTCCTGCCTGTAGAGCAATACACTACTATTAGTATTACTACTTGAGCAAAGTGTTAGTAGTAATAACAACAACAATAATAATAATAATAATAATAATAATAATAATAATAATAATAATAATAATAATAATAATACAAATTAGGCAACTAGGAAATTATCCACATAACTGGAAACTTTTGTCATGGTATGAACCCTGAGATTCTTAATCCCACATATACCCCTGCACACAAGAAACCCATTCCTTTACTGACTGTCTGACTTCAAACCTTAACAACCTCAACACACACAGACACGTGACTAGGTCCTTGTGGGAGTCATTGCCAGGGAGTGAGATATCAGTGACAAAATTGCGGGGAGAATTAAGCAGTTTGATTGAGCCACATGCATTTGCATATTTATTAATCATGCAAAACTGAGCTTCAGTATGAGACAAAACTACAACAAAACTTGAAGCAGCTCATATGTAAGCAATCATATTTAAAGTTTCTTGGAAAAATATTAAATTAACCATTAGTCATAGTATTATTATTTTTTTATATATTTTGTACCAAGTATCTTTTCTCTTTTCTGCATATAAAGCCTCAGAAAAAGCTGGTGTCCAAACTACCAAGAATTGTCTTTTGACGAAAGCTCCATTATCCTCTCTGAGGCAGTAATTTAATCTTCACAAGTCTGGCCTCTTTTTTTAGATGGTCCAGGACTAATTGTGTCAAAAAAAATGTGTCGGTTATGTGATGCTGCTCACCTTGGACCAAGAGAACTGAACTAAACTTATTTTGGCAGTGAGGTAACCCAGATTACAACAGATACATCCTGATTCGATTGGCACATGTCTTTACAAACCTCACTTTGCCGTTTATAGGAAAACAACTGTGTATTTTAAATGAACACAGCTCACACGTAGCTCTGCCCACATACTGACTCCTCTGACCAGCGAGGCTTTGCTTAATGAACATTACAGGAATGCAGCTGATCAATAACAACTAGAAGTGCTTATGCCTCTCTTACAGCTCAGTCTGATGATTGACAATTAACGGTTAAGGGTAAGGCAAATTACCTCACACAGCTTTTGCTTTTCTATTTGTACTTGTATTTATTTCAACATTAACATATTACAAGTAACTGAAAGGGGGGGGGTATATCTGATTATTATTATTATTATTATTATTATTATTATTATTATTATTATTATTACTACTACTACTATTATTTATGTATTTATTAGCAGACACCCTTACGCCGGGTCGACTTATAGCATACAAGAGCTATACAAAGTGCACTAATACAGTTTACAACTACAGATCAAAACATAATACAATTACAGGTTCAAAATTACAGAAGTGCATAGGTAAAATATACAGTTAATATAAAATACAAGTCCTACATCCTAGATTGTAATAGCTAACAAGTGCAGACCAAATGTGCTGAAGTCAAAGTTGAGAGCTAAGCGGAAGGGGTTTATCACAATAAACAACACGAGTTAGCTAAGTAAAAGCAAGCACTCTGATGAAATCATGATTAAAGTGTGTTGTTATTTCTTAGAAAATATCCTTATGGGAAACTGAATGAAAGGAATAAATACATATTCTTCCAATACGAAATCTCTTAGCATTGACATCTTTTCCACCTAAAGGTTTCAATCATTTAAACAATAAGTAATGTATCAGGCTGCTGATGGAATAAAAAGACATTTCCTAAATACTAACTATAATAGACAGGTAGGCCTGATGCTTTGGTTCCCCTTCTTTGTTTATTATTATTATTATTATTATTATTATTATTATTATTATTATTATTATCAGTAGCACTCATGATAAATTTGGGAAAGTAAGTTCAACTACGGTAGTGCCGTTTTTAACTTATTAAAAGAAAAAACTAATCTTGAAACTATTTCTAATTTGAATTATAATCCCTACCGCAATGCCAATAACTGGAAGACCTTGGGGTTGAAAAGGAGATTTCTAAGATTGTTTCTAATGTGTCTATACTGTATGGTAGCAGAAATTCCTCCATACATCTCTTTCCAATTAAGGTTTCACACAGGAGATAATGGCTTTCAAACTGCCATATCTATTAATAGCACCAGAGATGATTCCTTTGAAATCTTCTGGGAATTTTTGTCATATACATAGACCTATTCATGGCTTCTTGATGACTTGCAATCTCTTGTGCATAGTAAGAACCTTAAAATGTATCAATCCCTGTGTTTGTGACTGTGGAGAAGTCACATTTGTAACATGTGAGAAATTAATCAAAACAATTAACAAAAGGTTACAATGAGGACACACCACTGTTCCTTTTATCAATCAAAATATATTTTAATATTGTTATAACAAAAACACATGCACACGCACACACACATATATATGTATCAGTGTGTGTCTATCTGTGTTTGTAGTATGCATGCAGGATGACTGTTGCACATATATACACATATCTGTATCTTGTTTAATATACATTATACAACTATACAAATTCTAAAGTTAAACCTAAGACTGCCCTTCTATGGAAATAAATATTTCATAAGCATAACTCCACAAGCAAACAACTCTGTGCGGCTGCGAAACTCAATGAAGACAGTTCTTTAGATGCAAAGCTCATCAAGGTCTTACCTTACAGTGAGGCTACCAAGTCACTAGATAACATGTAAATGTACTTCAAGGAGACCGTTTCCACAGAATGGCTGTTATTGGAATATTTTGCTGTGACGATACGAGGCAGAAGGCAAACCACACTACTGATCCCAGTTCTGTTATGCCGTGCATGTGAGAAGTGTCTGGGATATAGCCAAGTGAAGAAATAATGAACTGAGGAGAACACACCTCTCACACTGCTGCTTGTTCACATCAGTCTCCCCCACCCCCAGGATGATAAAACTTCTGTCCTATTGTTCTCCTGTGTGTTCTCCTAGCCAAACATAACACGTGAAATAATGGATCGCTAAAGCTGGACTGTTTTGGTTAAATTCCTTTTGAAATGAATTTACAGAACAAAAACACTTTGCTATGATGTTGTTATTTTTAAGATTCAATGTGTGAATTATCTATTTTTTACAGACAGTAAAGATGCCTGTTTAATGTAGGAATACTGTGGACTCTATTATAACTCTGTCACAGAAACACTAGTTAAGATGTTTACCATACCAAGCATACTGAAATGATGAATACACTATAAATAAACTCCACATTTGGGAACTGAACCTGGTTTCTGTTTTGCAGCTTTCTGTCATTATAATTCCAAGACATGGGTGACATCAAAGTTTAATTTACAAACACGTTTTAAAACATATATATACCATGACCAGCAGAAACAAGACTGCATTATGAGGAAATATCCCTACCAATACATGATATTGTATTCATAAACTTTGCAATCTCCACAGCCCTTCCAGTAATCCGCACACGTTCTTTTTATATTTTCATGATAACAGGAAGACAGCTTAACTTCTCGCACAATGAAGAGGTTTAAATGAGAACACTACACAGCTGACAGAATGCCATTTTATGATACATGAAATCTCTAGTATAACTCAGGTAAATGTTACGAACCCGACTCCAGTAACAGTTTCAACTGCAGTATCTGATTGGTTCTGAAGACTGAATATTCAAATTTGATTAGTAACCCTAAATCATCTACCTTGAGAATTTTTCCCTGACATAGTGTTTTTGTTTGGCTAGACACTCATCTTTTTGTAGTGAGAGAAAATGAACGGTTGCCAAAAAAAAAAAAAGCTATACATTATTAATTCATGTGTACTGAAAATGCAATGCTCTGTTCCTATAGTGTCAAGACTAACAAAGCTAGCTGTTCATGCACTTCTAACACCTGTCAGACAACGAACAGAGGAGAGCTCCTGGCCTTCAGGTCACTTCACATTAAAATTAAAGGACTTAAATACAGATAATATCTTGAGTAGGTAAATTACTTATTGAGCTACACTGCCAGATTTATTAGAAAAGGAAAAAAAAGTGTTTTGTGTAATACTGTAACAATAATGTGTTTCATTTTTGTGACACAGGTTGACATCATTATATAGATTTTAAGGCCTAGCATGATTTACTTCTGACACCAATATGATGGAGCTTTGCTTGGCTCCCATATATTCTCAGACTAAAAAGCAGAGCCTGCTCCTGGAGTTCATCACATACATTCACTCACTGAACAAAATGCTGCTTTCTAAGGAGGTAAGCAACTGCAATTGAGCCACACAATCATTTTATTTTGACATTGGCATTCATGTCTAGTCTTTAAAAACAACAGATGAAGAACACATAGCTTACAAGTAAATACATAAAAACTAAAAAACAGTCGTATGTGTGTCGAGCTCAATCTATACAAAACTGCTTGCAATACTTTTCATGTAAAAAAGTACTTTCTTCACATTAGTAAAACAAGTTATAGCCAATGGGTTATTATAATTCTAACGTTTAAACGTATGGTAATGAACAACACAATGTTAATGAACAACACATACGAAGGCAGTGCATGCTGCAGACAGAAAGCACACTTCTACAAATTAACGGATCTCTCTCCAGGATTTCCTCTTCTGTAAGTGGGTACAGTATATGTTGTGGTTTTCTGGCATTCAACTGAAGTGACAAGAACCGGTTTAACACCCTCCCATGTTTTCTGCTGATAATTTGCATTTACAATCCACACAGAGTTCCCATCCAAAGCTATTTTTGTCTCCCTTGGTTCATATTTCAAACTCAAACCTTCTGCTTTCGTGTGGCTCTGTGGCTCATGCAAGCAAATGCAGGGCAATTTGAAGTGTTTTACAGATTAGAGAGAGTAGACCAAGGACTACGATTACTCTTATTACATCTTGTGTTTAAGACACCAGCTCAGTACAGACTGGCTACTCACCTCAAGTTAAAAACTATCTGTAAGCATGAATGTAAAACTGAACAGGGATCCACAAAAAGTGATCCCAGTGTGAGTCAGATATGTACTAGGTACATATACATGCATTACACTGACTATCAGTGTGGCTTCATAATAAGCAAAAGAGTTGCAGTAGCAGGATATGGAATATGCTATCAGTATTCTTCTTTCAACGAGCTGCCGAATTGAGCACTGTAGTGCACTGATAACAGTGCAGAAAACAATTGGGGTTTCCTCCTAGATAAAGTATACTTTTATTAAGACAGAAGCCACTGAAAGTGGCTCAGGAGAACTCAAAAATGATGATGTGACATTTGTTTTTCTATACTCCTGTGAGATTTTCAGAGCTGCAGAAGGCATTGTGATTTTTACTTTCCCACTTTGCATTACTCTTAAAAACTATATAAAAACCCATGCCCTTCACAAAATGATTAGAAATGTATGTGAAAGAGGTGGTGTTATCAGTAAAAGCAAAGTACTACCTAGTTAGTGTTACATGCTTGTTGGAACTAGCATTCACAAAAATACAACACTGATTTTAGTGCAAATATTATATATATATATTATTATTATTATTATTATTATTATTATTATTTTATTATTATTATTGTTGTTGTTATTATACTTCATTGAGCATCTGTGAAAAAAAAAAAAAACATACTAACAGCCAGTTTCACAGATCTTGATTAGCACTTGTCTTGGACTACCATATTTAAAATTGTATTGTATAGTCAAGCCTTAAAAGTTGCATTAATTTTAATTATTTATTTGTGGTTTTGAGTGAGAGTGAAATTGACATTTTCCGTCTGTTCTGTTTGTTATGTATTAATGTCAGTCACAAACCTCCAAAATAAATTAGCTTACTCTTTCAGTTCTGCTAGAAAACACAATACGTGTTCATTGCCTGTGAACGTTTTTTTTTGTCTCCTTATTCATTCAGAAAATAAGTTTAAACATTAAAAATAATATTAATATTTAGAGAATTGGGAATGCTTTACAGTTTGTAACATGTGGGTTTCTGTTTGGGCCCAGTAATGACTAGCTGGTGACAAGAGGACATGGCAAGATATTTTGTAAACAAAATGTGGTTAAGTCCCTCAGTGTGCCTCATTTTAAAGAAACGTAGAATAGATTACTTAGGTCAGTAAACATGCTCAATAAACCTACTATATGTAGCAAATCAATTAATATATAATCTATCTATAATGTGGTTTTGAAATAAGGCCTGGATGAAATATAAGATTCAAACAACCCGGCTGAAGAAACCACTACAAAACTCTATTTCTTCCCCAAGCTTTTTACATGGTTCAGTAATGTTGCATTCTTCAAGTCCCTATGCACAAAATGAAATACGGTTATGAAAACAAGGCTACTGTGAATTCTAATCTTTTAACAAACTTTGCAGAAGCATACAGAGCAATATAAATCTCTCTGAGAAAAAATATCCATCACCTCCCAAAAAGTGTTTGCTCCCAGAGAAAAAAAAGTTTGAAACAATGCAACAGTCTGAATCAACTGTACACACCCTATACAGATAGAGAAGGAAAGAAGGAGAAAAAGTCAAATCAAAATTACATCTGGACACTGAATTTGCATGAATTTTTGCAAGTGCGCTAAACATTTTGAAATTCCTCTTTGCATGACAAGAGCAGCCAAAAGGTCCCTTTAGTGAATTATTCTCTGACATAAGTCTAATTTGCAAGAGATTAGGGATGAGGATGACTGCACCCACACTTCACACTCGATTACTGAATGTTTTCTGGTCGACACATTTGCCCGAAAATGGTCAAAACATGAAATAGGCTGGGACGAATGTCTGAGCTCCACTGGTTAGTAGCATTATGAAGTAAAAACTACAAATTCCAGTCAGATAGTAATTAATTTTCCTTCAGATCTGTCTTATCTTGGCTGACCTTTTCTTAAATCATTAGAAATGATGGCTGTAATTCAGGGTATACCTAAACATGTTATTATAGCAACTAATATGTCAAATATGTCACCAGTCATTACAGGTTTCTCTTCTGCTTCACCCGGTTCCAGCTTCAAAATTATCCCACATAAAAGACTGACAAAAAACCCAACAAAAACACTGAAACATTCAACTGCCCAAATAAGTACCTATAATGAGCACTTCACAAAATTATGGCTTCTGCTCCCCTGACCTTTCCAGCTAATGTAGCCTGAAAAATAAGACACAACATATTTTCCAGTCACACAGAAATAGAATACTACCTTATACAGAATGCACAAGCAACAATGTGAGGGGTTAAGAGTTTACCACAGTTAGTTATGTACAGTTAAATGGTTCATTAGAAAGGTGGGTGTACTGCAGGTTGTAAAAAGAGACCTTTGAAGAAGACTAAAAAAGACTTTTAATGCCTCAATTACTGTTTACGTGATAAGTCATCAGAAAGTCAAAAGGGGGTAATCGGGAACATTCCATTGGGTCTCCTGGAAAACATAAAAACGCTGAACTGACTGTGATTCCTGAAAAATTCACAGCACTACGATGCTACTCTTATTCATCAATTATTAACAGAGCCGGAATTCACAAAATTCCTCAGCCAAATGAATAAATACGATTTATTTAATTGTATTGTTACGTAACATTAAATCGTGGGTTCCTGCTGACAGTAATGTCACAAAAAAGAGACTCAATGACAGATGTTCCAATAAAAATAATGTTTAAATTATAGATACAAGCATGTATTCAAACATATTTGTATGTGCAGAAGAGTTTGTTTCTCTCTACTTATTATCACAGAGTACACAGGGGATACTGAGTTAACATATTATTTTCATTCTGAAAGGGAAAGTAATGTATCCATGAATCTGCCGATGTTCTAGTGTTAAAAGCAGCAAAGACCAAGATAATTAACCATAAAACAAATACATTTAAACTATTAGTATAAATATCCTGCTTTAGTGCTTGCTGCAATTCTTTATTTTCCCATAGGTCTGAAGATTTTCCTTTAGGTCTTCATAGAGAAACAGACTGACCTTTCTTAAAAAACAAGCATCACACAGATGTTGCTCCTCTCTGACATCACAAATCTCCATAGCAACCTGTTAAGAGTGACTGCTAGTCAGTAATAGCTTCTGGTTTGCGGCACCAGGCCAAGAGCAGCACAGGAAAATACCTTGTTTCACACATTTCCCAGCAGCACTTTGCAGTACATTCAGGCCTAAAAGGTTGTCAGTGTATTTATAGGTAGGATTCCTCATGGACTCATTTTCTCTCATAGCACCATATACAATAATGGAAAATAACAGAAATGAAGCCAAATTTGTTTAGCAGTTGGACAACCATTATAAATAAGCAATATGAGCTGTACAATAGAGAAAACAGAAAGGAAAACTTAAGACTGCTAAAGTTCAAAGGTGACACCACAATTCCACATCATATGTTTTCACTGGAGTGGGCATGTCTTTCACTTTGGAGTCATGGGAAAACACACCCTTTGCTAATAGAGGATGAACAAACTTTTGTCTGTATCCAAAACATTACGTCTGTGTGATTTATGTATACGTTTGTAAATTATCGATCATTTTGAGTTTGTGCCAGTATATTACACGGGTGGTTTAAACTTTCACCGTCACTATGTCAACAAGATGCAGATGACTGAAACTGCAAATTAAAAATCCTCCCCCCATCCAACATTGAATACAAATAAGGCCTGACAGGAAAACCTCTGAAAAGTCCTACCAAGTAACGCAAGCCTAAAGCATGAGCTTTAAAAAGCAATACATTTAAGAAAATTATCAATACATAATCTGTAAACAGAATGATTAAACAAGGCAGGTCAACACTTAAAATCAATCATGTAAATTACAAAACTGAGGCCTATCGACCAAAATCAGAAAATACTATTACTTGAGTTTCAGTTTCTGTACGACAAAGGGTTCTTTCTCATGTACTGCGTGTTTAAAGTGCAATTGCTGGGTGTCTAAGAATGAACATGAATACTTTAAAATGGAGGCAGAGGGTTTTTTCACCATATACCATACTTGCTGTACAGTACTAATTTCTATTATAAATCCACATTCTGTAGGAAATACTGTACTGCTTTAACAATTACTCGCCACTGCTAATGATTTGTAATGTTTCAAGAAGCGGCCAACCATATTTCACATTTTAGAGATTTGAAAAGTGACATTGATTTCCAGCCTGAAGGATTTCCAGTATGTGGAAGAACCACCAAAACATATGAAGAGAAGGGGCTTTGTGCAATGACAGTTTTAAAAAGAAAAACACACAAACCACATAATTTATGAGAGGACTGTAAAAGGATCATAAAAGGATCATACTGATCCTTACTGTTGGGCACGAGCTATATACTGTATGCAATAACATTCTGTGTACATTTGATTGTATTCGCTAGTAAAGTGAAAAATATATTTAGAAAAACATTTTAATCTGAATAACATATAATGTTTTATAATAAAATAACATGGTTAGGATACAAGTAGTGTAAGATTATCTGGACATGCTTTCATAGTTTTAAATATGTTGGGTTTGTGTATGATCACTGAAGGTCTGCCAAATTTAGATTGTCTTGCTTACATCAAATTCATCTGTTTTCCTATATCTGTATGACTAAACCTCAGTTAGATTTTATTTTTTCCTCTCTAATGCCTCCCTGAAACATGTTTTTGCAGAATAACACAAATTTAATTTTGAAGATAATCCCCTTACCCCTTCAAAATCTGGGATAAAATCAGCTCTTCCAGATTCATTATTTTAAAAAGGCTCCATCAATTAAGGCTACATTATTGTACATATGTTATTAGTGTTTAAAGCTGTACTTCACATGTCTTTCTACATGTGGTGCTAATTAACTCATCCTGTACATCTTTTTTCCAATAAGGTCTAAGACTAATTTCTAGTTTGATTGTTTCAGGATCAATAATAATTTGTAAGATGTAAATAGATCATTAATATGAAATAAAATGGAAAAGTCTTGACTGCAGAAGTATTCAAACGGATTTGGATGGATGGAAATGGATTTCAAGCAAAGACTCAACCATGCGGACTGCTTAAGACCCTAACCAAGTCAGGGATAAAGTCATTGAACAGAACAGGTCAGAAGAAGGGTACGAAACATATCAAAGTGTTTGAATATCTGTGTGAGCACAGTCTACTCAATCATCAAGAAATGGAAGGTGCATTGTACCACGCAGACATAACCTAGATCAGGCCTTCCCTCCAAACTGAGCAGTCAGGCAAGGAGGAAACTGGTTAGGAAAGCCACTGTGAGGCCACATGTTTGCTGCAAAGTACACGCAAATACTAGAAGAAAACCTGTTTCAGTCTGCTAATGACTTAAAACTGGGGCGAGAATTCACCTTTCAGCATGACTATGATCCAAAACATAAAGCCAGAGCTACACTGGAGTGGCTCAAGAATAAGAAAGTAAATGTCCTTGACTGGCCCAGTCAAAATACTGACTTGAATCCTATTTAAAAACTGTGGAAAGACTTGAAAACAGCTGGCTAAAAGCGTTCCCCAAGAATGGGCAAACACTTAGACAGGATAGACACTTACCCCAAAAAACTTGTGGCTGTAAATGCTGCCAAAGGTGCTTCCACCAAATATTGGGTTAAGGGGTCTGAATACTTAAGCAATCTTTTTCTTCTTTAGTTTTTGCTGACATTTACTTTAATCTATCGTATCCTTAAAAGTCTTCAGATTGTAATAGTCAAATTTTGAATCAACATTAAGTTAAAAAAATGTATATGCATAATTTCGTAACTTGACAACATGGGACAGCATAAGAAGGGTTTGAATAATTTTGCAGGGCACTGTATATACCATACTTTGATCAGAGTCATTAATCTAAAACAATATGGAGATAGAAATGTGTCTTTTTATGTATTTCTAGTACTAAGGTTTTGACAAATCCCATTGCTATTCAGTACAGGTGATGGATCTGTATACCTACTATATTATATATTCTGTTTGCTGTAAATCCATCAATTTTCAGAACCACTTGTTTCAGCACCAAAAAAAATGTTAAACAGAAATCACAATATATCAAGATTACCATACACAGCAAGGCTGGATGTGAATCTGTCTTATGACATCACCATGTGAGACATTTGTAAAACACACTATATTCATATATTTCATGTGTTCAAAATATGATTTTTTCTACCTTAATTCCTCCACCATTAAGTAGAATAATATTGAATGATATGTCCCATGGACTGTAATGTCAGCTATATGCCCATGTTACCATATTTTTATTTTCTAGAACTAGAAAAGCTGATGAATTATGAACCCCTATAGGGCAGATAATGTAGGCTTTTATTTTACAGCCACACACACAATCCAGGGAGACAGAAAAAAATATATATTGTAGCTTTTGAACCAGGAGGCATGTATAAGAACCCATTACAGAATTAGCCATTGAAACTGTTCACAAGCGTAATGCACTGTGATGCCAATTAATCAGTATCTGTTTTTAGAAAGAAAGACAAAAGTCTCCACTTCCTGAACTAACTGGTCTCAACCTCAGTTAGTCAAATTAGCTGCATAGATGTATCAGAAGAGACAAGCATATAAATAAATAATAAGGCCTTTCCTTTCCTGTTGGCAGTTGACAGTGAAAGATGTGTTTTGTTCATGGCGGTAGTATTGCTGTATTCTGAATTTATGGTGTCAGGAACATGATTTTTTGTTTGTATGTTTTGTTTTGTTTTTTGTGAGAACCATGTTCTAGGTTGGATAAAAGATCATCAAGGACCATCAGCAACAGAGGCCTGTGTGTGTTATATGTTTTATGTCATGTATTTAATTTGTAAAGTTTCAAATAATTGAAATATAATAACAGTACCTGTTCGCCTATTCTTTATTAAATGTGGACTTACCTAACTGATGGGGTCTATCTGAATGAATGCGATCTGATTCAGAAAGGACGTCTTCCTTCTGTATTAGAAAAAACAAAACAATATTGAACTTTTTCAACAACGAGAAATCTCAAAAGAATTATGAGTCCTGGGAAACCTGTGCTAATAAAAAATGTTTAAGCAGGTCTTAGGGGGAATTTACAATAAGTGATCTCCTGACTTTAACAATGTTAAAGTTGTCTTTTTTGTTATTGACATAAGGTGGTTACAGGTATTTGGAGAGTAATCATTTAAAACGGCAAAGCTGTAAGTAAGAGAAGATGTAAACAAAACCTTTCAAAGGTATTGCACTGTTCAATTCAGAGATTATCATTTGTACAGTTCACATAATTTTGGACTGCTCAAATACGCATGGTGATAAAATGCCAAGCCCAGTATACAACATATTTGTATTTTTTTTAGTTTTACAAAGGCATATAGAAGTCCCGGTAGCTTAACTTAGTTAACAGACAGCCTATAGTCTCCACCTCCAGGCATTATGAGTTACACAACTAGCACATCCTTACTGTTGCTGCAGCATATCTAATCCTAGTAAATGTGAAGAAATATACAGCTTTCAGTACAATAAAATTAGTGGAGCAAAACTGTACTTTTTACCTAAAAAATCTAATTAGGGTAGTAGGTTCTAGTCAGTAAGATCTCTGTGCAAAACAGCCCTTGATTTATAAAAATGAGTGACACAATCAGATTCTTCTGCTACATCAATCTGTTAAAAATAAGTCAGTTGAAAGTAAATCTTAATCTTAATGGAACTCTAGGCATAAAGTCCTAATAAACATCAGTGTTTTCATATAATCATTTCATTAGTTGAACCTCTCTTGCAGCCCAACATGCACTAAAGTTTGAAGAGGTCAAAATGCTTTTCTCTAATACTCTAAACTATTGTGTAATAAATCAAATTATCTAATCTGGGATAAGTTTCTTTGTAGTTTCAAGCAGTCACCATTAATAACCATTTGCTATTTGATTCAAGAACATTGTTAAAGAACATTAAACTTATTTTTTTTTCCTAAACCAGTTCAACTTCTTCAACTTCATTCAGGATGTGGCACTGTTTTATGTGCACTTTGGATAACATCTGTCTAGGATTCAGGCTTGTAAAACAAGGTAATTGGTGTGTTTATATAGGGTGACTGCTCTTCAGTCAGTGGAAGCTGAACAGTTTATTGCTTAACCATTACCACACATTTCAATTCTCAAAGCCTAGGGTCACAGTATGATATAGAAATGCAGCTTTGGTTTCAATATCAGTTTCAGCTGAAATGTATGGGTACTGGGGTACATGGGTAGGCCTACTTTGTTAAAAAAAAAAGAGAGAGAGCAGTAATTTATCATAATTTGGCACTAGTATCATTTGTATGGATTTGAGATTTCTGAACCTGTTTTCAGCTTTGCAGTAATGCATGCTTCATACTAATAACTTGTTCCTTAATGTCATACTTCACATTCTGCATGAACACCATTAACTACATTACAACAACTTCCAAACAGTAGCTTATTTAAAATGAAGGCAACTACAGTGAAACAGGTCTTGTGGTTAATATTCATTAGCCTTAAACACATAAACTGATAGGTCTATCAAGCTTCACATCAAAACAGCTTTAAGATATGGATACAGTTCAGAATGTATTAGCACTGGGTGGAGTGGTTACAACATATATGACACATCAATATAACAATGTGAGACATTGACATGCAAGACCTTCATTTTTCAATCTAACAGGTGTGGTACTGCTCAAAATTGAATACTGAGCATCTTAATTAATCCAGCTGGGGAAAGTGAGTCATTAAAGGTCATATTGGGAATGGAAAATAAACTCAATGTTAACAATAATTCCCAATAGGCAAATCACGGATGTAGCATGAAATATTTAGTTTTGTTTTTTTCTCAGTATTTTAACAAATACATTGATAAGATATTTATTTGTATACTGCTGGATAAAGGCTATATTCCCAATGTGAGACTGTGAGATGCGAAAAGCTCATGTCCTCTTCTTGCACTCCTTATTACCACCCAGGCATAACAAGACAAAACATATGTCAATATGTACATTGCAGGGAATGTGTGCTCTTAAGTTTGTTGGTGTTTGCACACATGAAAGGCACACAGGTGTGGTCTTAATCACACACACTGCAAATGTAGCCAGCAGGGACAACAAAACATGAAGTCACTAGGGAATTCAGTGTTTGTCCCCCTACCATGACTGGACTCCAGCTGCATTATGAACTAACCAGAGGCATCTGTGATTGACTTAGACTGGGGGTAGAAAGTGTTCCGTATCAACCCTCAACTGAATGGAGGAACAACCCATTAGCCGGTGCTGGACAGTTCTGGTATGCCAGTCTTGAAGGCTTCAAATCTTCAAAGACGTTTAGAATTGTTTGTGTCATTATTATAACCAATATTGAAATTACTGAACAAACAGTGCTATGAAGAACTATGTACACAGGAATACCTCATTCCATATTAATGTCTTTACTATCAAATAGCTAAGCTGTCTTGTGATAAACCACAAATCTCCCAAGTTCATGAGCATTACTGCATTACAGACAAAAAATATGCTTTTCCCAGTTGCTTTCTATGTACTCACGCATAATTAAAAAGAGCCCCCTGATAACAGTAACAGCATCTCTGTCTGGTTCACAATGTTGTTAATGCAGCAGCGGTAATGTGAAATATTAGGTTGTGCTTGATGTTTGCTGAAGCAGAAGACAGTTTATTGTGTCCAATTCCCTGCTAGTATGTCATTCTAATTTGACTGTTACAGTACTGTACTTTAGATATTCATTTCAAAGGCTGCTTTGATTTGATTTACTGTGCCTTAGATATCGACTAACAGTCTGAACATATGTAATCTGTACTAAATTTTAGTGCTACATTAAACAATACAAGAGAAAAATGTATGATGTATGACATTTCAAAAACAAAACAAAGTGATTTAATTGCACATCCAATACAATATCAGTTTGTTCCTCTGAAACCAAAATCATAATTGCTTGCAACACATCTGTTTCTTCAACTGATTAATTCCAGTGATGTATATTTTAATCGGAATCATCTGTTTCAACGTTGGAAATATGATCACAGCATATGACGTCTCCTACACAATTATAATCAGTAACATATAAATTATGCAGTGATTTCAAAAGAATCCTTATTTAAAAGGTGAAGTTCGTTACTAAATTATCCCAAATCCGAAAGAGGATTAAGGCTTACATTTCTGTATTTCCTATTTCTGACTGATTGCTATATAGAGTCCTCGTCACCCACATTGTCGGCAGAGAAGAAACTGTCCAAAGAGAAATATAAAAACTATGAGTCATATATTCAGAAGTGTATATTTTATTAATCATCTTAATCCTGGTGGTAGCCCCTTATGCTCTACAAATGATCGTACACGTTATATATCATCTGCATACATAACAAAACATGTCATAAACAAATAAAACCAAAACAAACAAACAAACAAAAGAACTTGAACACATATACAGGCAATGGGTTTTCCTTCTTCCACCTATTTGGTCCTACTAATGCTTAGAAATTATATGTATTAATAACACTGAAGGTTTTACTGCAGGTCTTCAAACAGTTTTATCCTGAAACAAATCCAGTGGTTCATAAGTGCATGAGAACCATCTTCCCCAGAAAAAAAAACAACCTTCAGCAGCCTACCTAGTGAAACAAATTAATTATTATTAAAAAACAAAAATAAAGAACATAGATTTCAGTATTACTTAAACAATATATATCACTACTACTACTACTACTACTACTACTACTACTACTACTATAAATAATAATTATTATTATGATAATTACTTGACTGTATACAATATCTGCTGTGTTGAATTACAGATATGAGTGCTATTAGTCCTGGATGAGGCCTGAGGTTAATGTTGTTGTTGTTTGAAAGGTTGCTTTTTTTCCCTATACTAAACTCTTCAAATCATTAGAGCCAGAGGAGGTAATTTTACAGCAGGCCAAGGATCAATATGCTTTACTGATGGACAAGATTTTTTCATTCTTTTTTTAAACTGGTGCATCGACATTGGATGCAATGCACTTTTCAGGGCAGAACTAATAGTGGTTAATGTTTTTGTCACAGTAAACCAGTTTATATATACAGTGCTGTGCAAAAGTTTTAGGCAGGTGTGAAAAAATGCTGTAAAGTAAGAATGCTTTGAAAAATAGACATGTTAATAGATTATATTTATCAATTAACAAAATGCAAAGTGAGTGAACAGAAGACAAATCTACATGAAATCAATATTTGGTGTGACCACCCTTTGCCTTCAAAACAGCATCAGTTCTTCTAGGTAAACTTGCACACAGTTTTTGAAGGAACTCAGCAGGTAGGTTGGCCCAAACATCTCGGAGAACTAACCACAGTTCTTCTGTGGATTTAGGCAGCCTCAGTTGCTTCTCTCTCTTCATGTAATCCCAGACAGACTCGATGATGTTGAGATCAGGGCTCTGTGGGGGCCACACCATCACTTCCAGGACTCCTTGTTCTTCTTTACATTGAAGATAGTTCTTAATGACCGTTGCTGTATGTTTGTGGTCATTGTCATGCTGCACAATAAATTTGGGGCCAATCAGATGCCTCCCTGATGGTATTGCATGATGGATAAGTATCTGCCTGTACATATATATATATACACACACACACACACACGCACACACACACAAATTAAAACATTTCCAGGGAACTCCTATCCAAACAAAATAATTCCACTTGACTGAGTATTCAGGCTAACTGCCAGCCATAGAATATAGTATATGTTTTAGATGTAATCGGTCTTCATTCAACAATTCATGATTCTATCCAATGCATTTGAAAGTTCCAGTCAATACTGCAGACAGATTGCCAAGTGACCTGGGTAAACAACTCTTCTGGCTAAAAACAAGCATCTTCTTCAAAGTCTCCTGCCTACCATCTGTTATGATTTCCCATCAGGGCCACCAGCTTTCAGATCCTCCCTATCATTTTATCCCCACCCATACTGGCATCACCAACAGGTACCTCTTATCAACAGCTGTTTGCTAAAAATCTAAATCTCAGTTCTGCCATCTGTGTTTTTCCTACTAATTTTCCTTTGATCTAAAAGGAAAACTTGGAAAGATATACATGTCATGTGACAAGTTGAAGAATTTTAACTAGATTCAAATGAGTTGAATAAGGATTTATTTGACTAAATATGGAGTGGCTCTTTGCAGAGTTAAGACTCGGATTGAGATCTTCTGAAAAGCTATTTATGTAGTAGGCCTAGATACAGGATATATAGGCCTATTTCTGCTTGGGAATGCAGGAACTGGGCATTTTTAAAGTTTCTCCCACATATCGACCATGTGAAGTGTAGAACAATTCAACAGAAATATTTAAAAACACTTAAGACTGCTAATAATCCATTTAACTAAGAAGTACTAGATCATACTAACCAACCAATTATTTTCACTTCCCTTTAGATCCAATGTTTATTATCGTGATGTCTTCATAACTACCATATAACAACTACTACTATATATAGAGACAAAGCATCAATGTATTTGAACATGAAGGACATATACATTGTTATTTGGTTAAGATCTGACAGATATGTATTTTATAAAGTAATCTATCAAACCAATCTTTATTTGCAGCATACCAAATCATATTAAAATATCACAATTTGTCAAGTGGTGTGAAGTGAAATTAATATGGTTTTGCCTTGAAAACCTTTTCAAAATGTGTGATTTTTCACAGCTCTGATTCGAATTAAGTGGAAGTCATAGTTATCAAAAATACTTTGCAAATTGTTTTGATAGGAAATTGATGCACCGAACACATTCTAAGACCCTGGCCTGGACATAATAAAACTGTCAATTCTCCCAGGTCAATGAAAAGTGTGTGACTTGATGACAGCCCCTCTTTTTGGCAGTTGGTTTAGAACTTCATAATTACAGTGTGGGCTGATGTTTTGATGTATTCTGAATCCTGGCATTTTTCAACAAATTATAACTATTCTTCCAAAAATGTTTACCTGGATCAGACTGAAAAAGGACAGCAAAAGCATACCCAACATTTCAATTAATAGGAATCATCTTAAAGTCTTAAGATCATCCACCAAATAAATGTTTTTTCATATAAGTAAACATTTCAAACAGCTGCTTAAAATTAAGATAAGATAGACATCAAGTAGTTCCTTCTTTTGAAAATCTGCTTGGTTATTTAATGCTTGAATGTTCATGCAGCCAATATCCCCAGTTTGCATTGTGTTTATTAATGTGTTAAGTTAATTACTGTTCTTTTAATGTAATATTTTAGAGTCAAGTAGGGTGAGGGAAGTGTATAGTGATTTAAGTGCAAGTACCCAGTCTCATTAATTTCAAGCTGTGTCTTTTATGTGCCCATTTCAATTGTGGTGAAGGTTGTAATAAATGGTCTGTTCACTGACATTTCCTTAACCGTCCCATTCTTTTCCCACAACACATTTATTTGATCATAGCTACTGCAGTAACAAATTACTCAAACAAATCAGTTTTCATTCTTTAGTCAATGTTAAAATTATATATAGATTAATATCTATCCACAGAACTTGCTTCGATCTACAGCATCCCTTTTCCTTGTCACGACTGCAAAGTTTATGATTTCATCTTCCCATCTTTTATGTGGTTGTTTTCTAGGCCTTTTCTCATCTCTTGGTATGCATTCAATAGTTTCCATTGTCTGTCTTTGATCTGATCTTCTTGTAATGTTTCCTGCCCTTTGCCATTTTAACATATTCACTCTTTCAATGATGTCACATATTTTGGTTTGTTCTCATATCCACTAATTTATTTTTATATATGTTGTTATTCCAAGCATAGCCTACATCTTTCCATGCTCTTTTGTGTCATCTGCAGTTTCTGTATCATTTTTGCATTAAGTGACCAGCTTTCACAGCCATATACTGAGCAATATATACACATACACACGTAATACTTTTCCTCTAACTGCTTTAATGTAATCATTTCATAAGATGTGTCAACTTTACTCCAGTGTTTATTACTGTATCACAGGAAATACATTAGGACACCCTATACAACCATTCTCCCTTATATTTTTGAAATGTGCAACATACTGTTATTCAGAAAATAAAACATCTTAAGTGTTGGGGGATCTTTGCATTTCAGTATCTCTGATATTAAGTTTGAACTTCAACTCCAAATTATTGCCATGATATCAGCCATCATATCATCTGACAGTTATTTGCAATGCATTATGAGTGCAAGGATGAATGGGCTTCTTTGGGTTATGTTTTTCTTGCCAAAGACTAAAACACATTTTTTTCCTGAAACAGTTAATGTTTTAAATCAGATTTTCAATTTAATATTCATATTTAATCCTATACTTTTTTTCTATCAATGATTTAATGGGAAACAAAACGTTGAATTCAATCAAAAACTGGCAGTAGGAAAACTGTCAAAATATATTTTTAAATTCTTAATGTTCATCATTTGACTCCATAATTCTACCAATAGCTCTCCTAGCTTATCAGCTTGTACTCAACATCCAATTCCATCCACTTATAGTGGCAACACCACAGTGCAGGAGTCATAATGACAGTGTGCTCATATAACACAGTTCACATTTATTAAATCAGTCAAGTCGTTTTAAGTACCACACATAACAATTATAATATAATGCAATGTAAAAACACTTGTGCAGTATATGGCATATGATGTCAGCATTGTTTTAACTTTTATAGAAGTGTGGCCCTTATCCCACATACACTTTTCTCTACTTTATATCAAAAATACCAAAAGAGAACTGTCATCTTATTCTTTAAACAAGATAGTGGCTCTTTGTACACAACTCTGGTTTCTTTCTTACAGCATTTCTAGTTATTTCAGCTTGAAAATATGATATTTCATTATAAGAAAATTATATTTAATAAACCAACACATCTGATTTTTCCATTGTAAATTAAGCATGGTAGGTTTTCCCCTTACACGTTTTTCCTACTATGAAGTTGCTCCTGCCATTGAAAATAACAAAAAGGAATGTCATTGCTATTGTAGCGACCTGACCAAAGCTGTTTTTATGTTCCGTGTATTGTAAAGCGGGCCCACGCCTGGAGGGGGCGGGAGATTGTATATAGTTGCCAATTAGTTCTGCTTTGAACCGGGGCAAGGCTGCGCTCGGTCCGGCTGGGCTGACAGGTAGACTGTGTGAGCGCAGTGATTGGGCAGTGTGTGCGGGGGCATGTCTGCCGGGAATTGAGAGGGGATCGGGACTGAGGAGGATGCTGACGCGGAGCAGCAAGTGAGCGAGTGTCAGAGGCCGCATTCAGTGAGTTAGAGAGGGGTTTTTGTTGTTATTTTGGCGTGGGCCCCAGCCAATAGGGATCCCTAGGTCCCTGTTAAAAAGGGCAATAAACACCTGACATTGCTCTGAACAGTTGTCAGCTGTCCGTCATTTAAAAACAAATAAAAGAGACCCCTGTTCGCTACAATATCTTTTAACACATTCATGTAGATAAATTTAGTTTCCAATTTGATTAACAGTCTCTTCATTCAACAATGCAAAATATTTTTTTGATGAAAAATACCTAATACATGATCATGGTTGCATACTTGTGTAACATTTGAAAAGGTTTGCCAGCTTTTTCAAAGTAACGTATCAAGAAACAAATAGTCTTCAGTGGTGGATTAAAGTCATCCAGCCTTCTATAGTCTGCTGTATAATTATATTATAAAACTTCTAAATACAATCAAAACATTAGGCTAGATATTCGTAGGGTTTGCGCACCTCGCAGAGGGGTTTGCTCGGCACACAAGGCTATCGCACAAAAATGTGCATTATTTGCCATATTCAAAACACCATTTTGCATGTCACAATCCATTCTGCGCCTTTCACCCTTTAATTATTATTATTATTATTATTATTATTATTATTATTATTATTATTATTATTATTATTATTATTTCTTGGCAGACGCCCTTATCCAGGGCGACTTACAACATAATTGTATGCAAGGTGCAAAATGGGAGAGTGTATGGGTTCAAATTAGCGCCATAAGTATTGCATTAAAAAAATATATATTGTAAACAAAAAAAAGTTGAGAAAAAATTTATGTTGAGATCAAAAATAAAACAATGAAAGCAAAATGTATAGAATTGTAAACAAAAAAAATGTATCGAAAGCAAAAATGTTAAATCGAGAGAAAAACTATTTTTTGCTTTCGCCGCCGGTTTCTTTGCTTTCGATTATTTATTTTCGTTTGCGAATTTTGGCGCTGTTTTGTTGTGAGGGCGGGAGTTACAAGGAGGCGTGGATCTCCATTGGTCCACTAGGTTTGAGTGACGGTTTTCCTAACCCAATCAGTGAGCAGGGTGGGCTGGTCTGGTGGTCTCTGTGTGGGATGGGAATCGACTGTCTTGGTTTCAACAGCGACTCATTAAACCCCCTGTGTGCACAGAGACCTGCAGTCAAAAGCTGCACAATCACTGGATCCCACCGCCATTTGAACCCAAACATACAGCACTGAAACAGAACACAGGATTCACCTGCTATGTGCACAGTAACATGTTTAATATCATGTTCATATTAATGTAACCTGCACAGCACTTTAATTCAGCTGCTCAGACAACACAGCGCCAGACTGATGGAGGTCGCATCATTTAGCAAGAGGCAAACGGAGAGGCATCGTATTCATTAAGAGCATGTGATGTCCCAGTTTATGTTTAGGTAAGAAACACACACACACACACACACACACACACACACACACACATACATACATGCACACATACACACTATATATATATATATATATATATATATATATATATACAGTGAGGGGAAAAAGTATTTGATCCCCTGCTGATTTTGTACGTTTGCCCACTGACAAAGAAATTATCAGTCTATAATTTTAATGGTAGGTGTATTTTAACAGTGACAGACAGAATAACAACAAAAAAATCCAGAAAAACGCATTTCAAAAAAGTTATAAATTGATTTGCATGTTAATGAGGGAAATAAGTACTTGATCCCCTATCAATCAGCAAGATTTCTGGTTCCCAGGTGTCTTTTATACAGGTAACGAGCTGAGATTAGGAGCACTCTCTTAAAGGGAGTGCTCCTAATCTCAGCTCGTTACCTGTATAAAAGACACCTGTCCACAGAAGCAATCAATCAATCAGATTCCAAACTCTCCACCATGGCCAAGACCAAAGAGCTGTCCAAGGATGTCAGGGACAAGATTGTAGACCTACACAAGGCTGGAATGGGCTACAAGACCATCACCAAGCAGCTTGGTGAGAAGGTGACAACAGTTGGTGCGATTATTCGCAAATTGAAGAAACAAAAAATAACTGTCAGTCTCCCTCGGTCTGGGGCTCCATGCAAGATCTCACCTTGTGGAGTTTCAATGATCATGAGAACGGTGAGGAATCAGCCCAGAACTACACGGGAGGATCTTGTTAATGATCTCAAGGCAGCTGGGACCATAGTCACCAAGAAAACAATTGGTAACACACTACGCCGTGAAGGACTGAAATCCTGCAGCGCCCGCAAGGTCCCCCTGCTCAAGAAAGCACATGTACAGGCCTGTCTGAAGTTTGCCAATGAACATCTGAATGATTCAGAGGAGAACTGGGTGAAAGTGTTGTGGTCAGATGAGACCAAAATCGAGCTCTTTGGCATCAACTCAACTCGCCGTGTTTGGAGGAGGAGGAATGGCCTCAAAAACACCATCCCCACCGTCAAACATGGAGGTGGAAACATTATGCTTTGGGGGTGTTTTTCTGCTAAGGGGACAGGACAACTGAACCGTATCAAAGGGACGATGGACAGGGCCATGTACCGTCAAATCTTGGGTGAGAACCTCCTTTCCTCAGCCAGGGAACTGAAAATGGGTCGTGGATAGCTATTCCAGCATGACAATGACCCAAAACACACAGCCAAGGCAACAAAGGAGTGGCTCAAGAAGAAGCACATTAAGGTCCTGGAGTGGCCTAGCCAGTCTCCAGACCTTAATCCCATAGAAAATCTGTGGAGGGAGCTGAAGGTTCGAGTTGCCAAACATCAGCCTCGAAACCTTAATGACTTGGAGAGGATCTGCAAAGAGGAGTGGGACAAAATCCCTCCTGAGATGTGTGCAAACCTGGTGGCCAACTACAAGAAACGTCTGACCTCTGTGATTGCCAACAAGGGTTTTGCCACCAAGTACTAAGTCGAAGGGGTCAAATACTTATTTCCCTCATTAACATGCAAAACAATTTATAACTTTTTTGAAATGCGTTTTTCTGGATTTTTTTGTTGTTATTCTGTCTCTCACTGTTAAAATACACCTACCATTAAAATTATAGATTGATCATTTCTTTGTCAGTGGGCAAAGACACAAAATCAGCAGGGGATCAAATACTTTGTTCCCTCACTGTATATATGAAGTTGGTAACATGCAGCATGTCCGTGGTCATTGCTAGTACTTTTGTTGTTCATATTGATTGCACCTATGCCCCTTTCCCCTAAGCTATTAACTACGACTGTATCTTGTCTACAATTATTAGCTCACAAATCTAGGATGTAGGGCTATAAACCAGGTGTTTGAATCCCAAAGTGAGCTGTAATTTATTTGATTTTTCTATTTTAAAATTATAATTATATATTATATATATATATAATATACACACAGTATATATATATTGTTTATTCCCGAAGTTAAACGAGAACTAACAATTATAAGGTGATTAATAAGGCTTTTGTACAGCTTCTCATCATTACAATTGTTTCAATAACAGTACAGGGAACATCAACTTCTAGCAAATGTATGACAATGCAAGGAAAATTAACTAATTGATATACAATTAGAGCAGACATTAAACATGCGCATAGTGCAATCAAATTTGAATTGCGTGAAAGCCTTAGACTGAATATACACGTTTTTGCGCGGTATTAGAGCGGTGCATTCATCCAATAACTGCGCAAAACTCTG
The DNA here is from genome assembly GCF_036373705.1 of Amia ocellicauda. Classification (NCBI taxonomy): domain Eukaryota; kingdom Metazoa; phylum Chordata; class Actinopteri; order Amiiformes; family Amiidae; genus Amia; species Amia ocellicauda. The sequence goes on along the minus strand of NC_089850.1, from coordinate 43,512,895 downwards.
TTCAAACAGTGAGGTTAATAGGGCACTGTGGAGTGGTGGAAACAGGCTTGCATGACAAAGGAAAACAATGCTATATTCCAATGTCGTGCAAAGATCTGCACCGTGTTTGAATATCTCTTCTTTTTTGGCCAAGTGACATTTTTCTTGCGCGGCACTCATTTTGTCAGGAAATTGCGCAAAGTTTGAATATCTAGCCCTATGTCTGGAGCATTGTACAGATTAATAAATAATTTCTATTGCTGCACTAGTGCTCCACCATACCTAAAAGCAGCTCAATTCATGTCCATGTATGACTGGACTACTGCGGTCTCATAGTTTCAGTATCATAATGTCAGTAGCCTTTTAACTGTGAACTTTTTATTTAACGGTTGTCTCCAGCAGAGATGCGAGGAAAATGTTTGATTTCTCCTCCTAGGGATGCTCATCGACATCTGACTGGACAAAACAGAGCATACATCAATAGTAATGGCAGGTTTCAGATGCAAAGACTCTCTGAACAAGCACTGCTGCATGCTCTTTACAGAAGGAAAAAAAACACAAAATGGCCATGTTTCACAACAAGCAGAGCTATGGTTATTTATACTGTACTTCGCTCAATGTAAGACATTGATCTGCAACCCAAATAAAAGGGAGACACTACAGGGTAAATCTTTAATTGTATGAAAGAATAAGACCTTCTATCAAATAATTACCACCAGACTGTGAAAATATGTAGATTGCAGTTTGTTTTCTGCAGATTAAGATGTGTATCCTTGTTTTAGTATGGTTTGAAAAAGTCCAGACTTTAATTAATGAGTTGTAACATTGGAACAGTAGTATTTATCATTGTAGATTTTGCATGCAGTCCACTTCAGTACATAACACAATATACTGTTGTCTGACCCCTCTTCATTTCTTTGTACCAACACAATTGGCAACAATATAACCACACATAGACACAGACACATTATTATAACATGTAATAAACTAAGTACATATAGCTGAGTATGTGGTATATTCTTTCAGGACAAAGTGATTTCTTTTAGAAATAATGATAAATGGTACACCATAGAATAGGAGTTATTAAAATTCTCCTCACATAATTAGATACATTAATTAATACATTCAACAATACAATCATCGCTGAACTGCTTGTCAAAAACGACTGTTATTTTTTAAACGTTCCTGATTTCCTTTCTAATTATCATTGTTTTTGTTTGTTTTCTTCATACTGGCAGAAAACATACCTATTTATACAGCTATTCATATATATATATATATATATATATATATATATATATATATATATATATATATATATATATATATATCATGTTTAACATAAGAGTTATTAACTACATTGAGATAGATTCATATACTAAAGGCACTTACATCTTGCCCTGCTTCTGTTTAATTTCTACCTTTTTTGTGCACCTTGATAAGAATAGAAGGCTGTTTGTATTACTTACCAGTTCTGTTGGTGTCATACAAGGATGACTCATCATCAGACACCTGGTAAAAGTAACATCTGTTGCTACTACCATATTAAATAATACATTTCACAGCATAACCCGTTGTATAAGAACGGCACCTGTTTATGTTTTATTTGTTTTATCTAGCAATTGGATCAGAAGATGTTTCAGAAAAGCAAGTGGCAGCTCACTTACACTGAACACAGATATCACAAGATAAATTATCTCAATGTTTAGATCAGCGGGTTTCAGTGGAATGCATAGTTTTATTTTTTAAGTTAGGTACAACTGCCTGAGAATAAAAAAGTACTGTCTGTAGCTTAGCATTTTACTTCCCTAAAATCACCTTCCCCCATTGTATGCACATGCTCAGTTTATATTTACCAGAATGGCATAAATACTTAATTTACTTTGGTGACTTGGTTAACCAGTAACTGTGCCTAAAAATAGTGCTATGGCAGTATCTTCCTGCTCATTAGATTTGGAGGGCAGAAAGTCTACAGCTATGTATCAAATGTAAAAATGATCAAAATGTGTGGAGTATTCACTATCCTACCTGATATATTTGAAGAGATAACAATTATAGTTCAAAAGGAAAAAGAAAACAGTATTTTGAAATTGCTCATTCTAGCTATATCCTACTATATTTGCATCTCACTTTATCTCACTTCTATCTCACTATAACCATGGTTATTTATTATTATTACTATTATGTGTCTAATTACTGGCTAGATATTTAAAAACATTATTTCTATTATATAACCCACATAAAACTGTATTTAGTTGATAGCATTCACTGCTACAACAATCTTAACAAGATAAGAAGTACAGTCATGCTAGCAGCTGTGGCGATTTGTTTGGATTTGAAAGATGTCATGCTTTATTATAATATTTAGTGGACATCTCCCAGAGGGGAACAGGCTGATTAAATTAAATGTATTCTGTTGCAAATTAGCTAGAGCAGAAGAAAGGCTTTCTAAATTGAAAAATGTATAAGCTGTGTGAATGAATGCAATAAACATAGAACTAAAGTTTTCATTCATTTATTTGATATAATCAGCTCCGATATAAGTTACAATTAGCTTTGTTTAACATTAGGCTAGATAGATTTACACATGTAAATGTTTGTGGTCTGACTAGGAATCAGATCGAGTTTTTCACAGTGATGGATTTTGTATCATTCCTGATCCTTCATAAAATCTATATAAAAACTGCATTCCTGAGGTATCAAAAATACATATATACCCTGCTTCGCATTGGGTGACTGGAAAGTCAGAACACAAACAGATGGAAAACATGGATAGACTGTTGCACTTTTAATGGAGTTTTTAAACTGTGGTTTGGGATGAAGACAATACCCAATCTCACACCTGACTTCCACCCTGCTAAGCTTTAGTATCCATCGACACACATACTTTCCCAGCATTCATTGCTTCGCATCCTCCACCCCACACTCTGCCCCTGCACCAGTTCCTTGACTCATTCCACCTAGTGGGGAGGATCTGAAGACCTCATCCTCATGGCCAGGTCATAGTTCCCAGAGTCAAATTAGTCTAGGCCAAAATAAACTCTAGTTACCTTTTAGCACGTATCTATTGGGGTTGTCTGAACTCCTGAAACCCCAAAAGGTTTAGACTAAGGCTAGGATTAAGTCAAACCTTTAAACCAACTGCTAATTAAAAAACGACAAAACTGTTTGCAGTTGTGGCTTCAAATTTAGTTAACATGATTTAGTTAACGTGTGCCCGTTTACAAGTTAAATTAATTAATAAATAATACAGCAGATCTGGGTTTCCCTCTAAATCATTAAGGACTGGTTTAATGCGTCCATAAGTCCATAAACGCCATGACTGAAATGTGCACACTTTATTTAAATTACAACCTGCTATATTGTAGCTGCTGTTAATCTATCATTAATCGTGAAACGTGTGAATTGTGTTTCAACTGTAACTTGCCCTGGTTAAGGACGTCTGCTAAGTAAATTAAAAATAATATGGCAAAAAGTTACAAACCTTTGCAGTTACAAATCTGTAGTAAGAGTAATAAGTTAAGGGAGTCAAGTTGTGCCATTTAAAATACATATTGACTAGCACATATAATTACAATAATAACAATAACAATAATAATAATAAATAGCAAATATTTATTTGTATTGTTGCACATGGAAACATTTTCTTACGGTAATGTAATGCTTGTCTGAATATAATGTTGTCTGTACATGTTTAGCGCTTCCTAATATCTCTTTACAGAAACGTGTATTTATTATGCTGAGGACGGACGCATCCGGCACGGCATGGCACAGACGCTTAAGCCAGTGGAACCAAGGCATAAGACGTGCTGGTATTCACGTAGGTGTACACTGTATTCACGTTGTCTGTATTTTCACCTGTATGTCCTGGCAGTCCAGATGGCACTGTACTAGATTATATACTCTAATGGAATAAAGTCATTCTGGGTGAAGAATTGCTATAAGCAAAGGAAGCATGTGTAGCCTATTATTCTTGCAACTCAATGCAAGGGTGAATAGTGTCCAGTCCAGTTGTGAACAAGTGCAGTAAATTGCTCCTTTGGCCTAAACTTTGTTTAAAAATAAATAAGTAAATAAATAAATAAATAAATTGAAAGACCTTTTTTATACTCCTCTTTTTGCTCTTACTATACCCCATGAAATTAACAGAAATTTTCGATAAATTAACTGCATGACACCTCATCTGGATCAGATAATAAAAGTTCAATTTAATCCAATTTAACTATGTAAATAAGGTAAAGAGATTTCCATCAACCCAAATGTTTTAAATCCTGTGAACGGAAATTACATTTCTGAAAAATTGACATATTTTGTGACTTCTTAATGAGGTTTATACAATACATAAACAGTGCTCCAACATATTTGCACTCTGTATGACTAAATTGGAAAATGTGACTCCAGTCATACAGCTGTCAGAGTGAAACAATGACAACACTTTGCAGCCACTAATGCAGGCTGATGGTACAGATGTAGGAGTTAGTGTGACACAATAATTAAAACAATAACAAGTGAAAGCTGGAGATTGTAGAGAATAATTGCAATTTCAGATATAGCTTAATTTAACTTGTTGGCAATGTTCCATGCTGTGGCTATGGCTCCAATGGATATCACTGGCATTTGTTTACTTATCAAATAAGTAATACAAGTTTATTTACTTTTGTTTGTTTTTGTTTATAAAAGTTTGGAATTTTGCTGTGTGTTTGTTGGTGGGTTTTAATTAATCAACATTAATCAGAAGGGGTATAAAAAAAAGTAAAGAAAGCATGTTTTTCTTTTTCTGCTGCTGCATCGAGGATGGATGCGTTTTGATTGGGTCCAACTAACAGAACCCAATGAGGAAACAGGACTGCTGCTTAAATGTCAGCTCTAGGAGCACTCTAAAAATGTTCCGTCCTCATGCATTGGTCCATAGAGAGCCCTTATAAGAAAAGATGAAATTTTACAACAGGTATCTTATCCACATCTTAAACTGTACTGTATGTAGCCCTCGTTTGCCTCTTAATTGCAAACGGACCAAGGACGATTACAAAGAATAAAGGGCACTAGAGGGAGACAAAATGTACTTAGAAGAACATAGATCATAGTAAAGATATAAAACTCTTTAAGCTCTGTTTAATGTTTCATCATGGTGCAACTGGTAGTTCACCCTATACTGACTTAATAATCAAATTCTCCTGACATTTTCTCCTATCCAGTGTCCTTTCATTTATATGGGTGTTGTACACTTATATTTCACCCAAAATTTCAGTAAAATTCAAATGAATGGAAAGATAATGGCATGATTTTATCAGAATGCCACTTATCTCCATAAAGGTCACAGTGATGTTTGAGTCTCTCTCGAAAACAACTTAACTCATGGTAATGAATCTGAACTGAACCTCTGTTTTCTTAAAGAGAAATATAAGCTTTTACTTTAAGTTCTGCCACAGATGGAAAGGAAACCAGAAGACACTGTGCATCTCAGCGACTGGAGTTTGACACCTCTGTATAAACCAGCCTCCATAACCTTCAATGAGAGGGGTGACTGAAAAGACAAAAAACTCTGCCCCAAACAATTATATTAATCAACAACATCCAGCTTCATTATACGGTCGTGTCAATAATCACCCTCTTTAAGGGCTCCAGCTGGATATTATCTTACAGGAAATGCCTTAGAAGATGTAATTAATTAGGTATGATTTCCTATGAGAGAAAGAAAGGAGCATGCAATGAAAATATTTTATATCAAACCCTTAGTGTTTAAAAGATTCAAGAGGTAATGTGTTAATTTAAAAGGTATGAATCAAGTTAATTACATCATACATACATACAGATACGTGAATAAGAAAGCTGTAGCCATCAGTATATAGGCCTAATATCTGATTAGTCCATCAAAAGATTTACAAAAGGATTGTGATTTCAAGAGAAAATATGTTGATATGCAGTATAATCTCCCCCATTATCTAAATTGCTAAATAATACACACAAATACTTTTAAACATGGAAGTAGACTCAATTAATCTTTCCATTAATGAAATTGGAGGTTATAAGTCCTTCTGCTACACAGTACCTTTTGATAAAAATGTGTAATTAAAAAAACAGATATTCAGACATAAGACCACCTTCTTACATGTATCCAAATAAACTCTGTCCAAGTTCTATATTCAATTCCAAACTGTGTTTAAATGTAAAAACTTAGAACCTATGTAAGAATAAGATGTGAAACAGGCCTGTTCACAGAAATGCCCACTTTTTAATTTCAACATGGCAGGTTATTTATGATGATGTCAAACACAAAAAGCCAGTACAATATCTATGTTATCTATCCATATATTCAAAGTTTAAAAAATTGGTTGTGACTTGCCTAGGAATCAATTTACTTATGTTGCTATATATATATATATATATATATATATATATATATATATATAATCCTATAGATCTGCTACTGCATACATATTGTAGTCACACAAAAAAAGCTACTGTAGTTAGTAAAGCAAGATAACCAATAACCAAACAAAACTCTATTGAGGTATATTACGGTGAGAATAAATTTCACTTGGTGTCATAAATGTAGTGTGCTGTAGTTGGCAGGCAGAAGCACAATAAAACAATCATGTTATGAAATAAATACCATGTAAGCACATCCTCTGGGACACAGCTGGTAACACATGGGGATGTTTTCTTTACAAATGCGCAGGCATAATATTTTACTTTTGTATCACATCAGATTTTCAGAGAGTGGAGCACACACTTGCTGTTGATTGTTTTTTTGGGAAGAAATCCATCAAAAGAATTTCACCACACCAATCATAATGAAAGTCTCGAATCATCTATCCAAGACTAAAATTCAAAAATTGAATCGAAGTATTCGATTGTTAGAATAATCGTTGATATATATATATATATATATATATATATATATATATATATGGTTCAGTACCCTACAATCCAATAAATACTTTCTACCTACTGTTTTATTATTTTTTTATTTACCACACTCTTTTTATGAAGCAGAGAAATTAACATTTATAAGGCACATTCTCTGGGGGGGAAAATATCCGCTGTATCCCTGAAAGCCTCTTTGAAACCCTACCTCCAACCACAAGGTTTATTAGTGTATAACCTCTGGGGCTTCCCTCTGTACTGGGAATCACTGGCTATTTTTTCCCATTTTAAATTGATTTGAAACATGATTGCCTAGCAACCAGTTTGTTGCCTGCCTCCCCTGCCTGAATAAGTTAATGATTAGAGAATTAGTGAGCGACACAGTATAGTGGCATAAAGGTCTTAACACATGCACACTGAATAAAATAAAATATCTTTAGAAACATATTAGGAAACACATTAAACATAACAGAACAGACTTGGTTACCTTGAGTGAAAGCCTGCATTTCAGCAAGTTTCTATCATAGATAAAAACACAAAAAAGCAATGATCGAGTATTACATTAGATGGAAAGTATCTATAAATGCAAATCACATGACTCTGATTTTGATCTTTATGAAATGACAAAATCAATACAGTCAGTGACAATATTATTTGCCTATAAACTGTAAATTGTGATTGAAGATGATATTCTGTAAGTACATAAGAAAGTTTACAAACGAGAGAAGGTCATTCGACCCATCATGCTCATTTGGCGTCCATTAATAACTAAGTGATTCAAGGATCCTATCCAGTCTATTTTTGTTCCCAAATGTTCAGCTTCAAACACATCGTTGGGTAGTTTGTTCCAGATTGTGATGACTCTCTGTGTTATTACTATTATTATTTTATTGGCAGATGCCGTTATCCAGGGCAACTTACAAAAAAAAAAAAAAAAACTTGTTTTTATTTGTTATTAATGTTTTAATATGATGGTGTGTGAGGTAACTGGTAGTTTAACTTTGAACATTTCTCTGATTGGATCAATAACGCTGATGATTGAAACCCAAGGGCTCATGTGTATTTTAATCTGTCTGTGACAGCAACAACCAATACCATACATCCTTTCAATAAGAAAATAATGCAGTCCATAATGGTCATAATCAGAAATATCTGCATTTATCTTGGGAGACTCGTGTCCTTTCTTCATTACCAACTAAAGAGAAACTAAACAAGCCGTAGTAAACAAGGACATAAGAAGACCACAACATGACCTCCATTGTGCAGCTGTGCGGGAGAATGTATGGGGTGCTGAGAAGGTCACTGTTTCCCCTTCTAAAATGGAAGTTATCCAGATATTCCAGTATGATAAGAAGGGATGCTTTGAAAGAATTAAATGTGATGCCAAATACGGTTCAAAGCTTTCCACAGATATACGCACATCTGTGCCTTTAGTGAAACATGGAATGATTCTTCTTATCTGGGAAAATATAGGTTTACATTGATAGAAAAATTAAAATAATAAAAAGGTCCAATGCTTTGATTTGGAGTTATGCATTTCAAAATTACAATGTGCAGCTTGAGAAACGTACCCCCCAAATTCATTTCCACTGAGACGGAAACAAAAACAACAAGGCCACTACTAGCCAACTGTTAATAAAGTGAAGGTAACCAGGGTTTATTATTTTATAAAACACCAGTGAGTCATTCTCTTTTTTACATGTTTGATACTGAAAAGAGGAGATCCTTAATTCCAGCTGAATCAGGATAAGAGTAACCTCTCAAGCTGAACCTGCTTTACAGCAAACTACATCTGATAAGTGACGCAAAGACCTCCTGAATTTAAAGATCATAGATAAATTATTTCTGTCTCTACCGTAACCCTTTGGCCTCCACCAGTACTTTTCACAGTGGTTGTTTTCATGAAACAGAGTGACAGCACAGGAGGATGTCTTCAGCTTTATACTTTAATCACACAAGCTCTCTCTGTTCCAGTAGTGGACGTACAAAACTAGAGATCTTAGAGGCTTAGGTGATCAGGTTCCTGAATTACTTTGCTTCATGAAGCCTTCTCTTCACTAAGCACCAATGGCAGCCCAGAGGGAGCAGCCTAATTTTCTGACTCTGATCATACATTTCTGGAGTATTTTTACACATTATGCTGCCGAACTATCTGTAAGACGTTCAACACAGACAAGCCGTATAGATGCATTTGATTTATAAATATGTTGTTTGATGTTGCTGTAAAATAATTTTGCTGCAGTTTTTATTACAAATTATGAAATATTTAACTATTTATTTTATATAAAAGACATCCAGACATTTAAAAGACATTTAGATAAACATCCAAGTCCTAAAATTGAATGCAATGGAGTACTTTTATTTCACTTTTAAAACAAAAAAGTCAACAGACAAAATTAATCCACTGTTCAGAACTGTTCCACGAGTTACCACTGAACACGGTTTCTTAAATTCTTAACATGTATCTAATACCATTATTACTAGTCACTTTACTACTTAGTAGCCTACGTGTAGTTTAGTAGTGGTAAATTACATTTAAAAAGCTGCTCTGTGTTGTTAGTATTCGACAGAGTTTGGATTTGCTATGTGCGAAGTTCGATGTCAACGAATTCAGATTCGAAATTCATTTATATTAAGTAAACATGAATTTAAGAAAATATGTATGTAAAGTTATGTATCATTTCACATACTTTTCGTCCATCAGTGGTTTTTGACTCACTAAAGAAAGTGAGTTAGAGATGATAGGAGAACAGCTTCCAGAGGAGAATTTCCACTTTCCTTTCAGATTCGTCATATTGTTACTGCATGAATTATTTAAGTTAGCCTTTACAGAAGACATTTCTCCATATTTATAGAAGATATTTTACAGTTTTCTTATGTGAATAACAAGCTTGTCTAGAGTAAGCAGACAGCGTTTTAGCTTTTGAGTGGCAGTAAAACCTTCGTGAAGGCTGATGGCTGCTTCCCATGGTTACACTGCATAATGCAAGTTATTCCATTACTGATTACAAGACTGATTACAAGTGCAAAATTACTCAGCTGAGGAAAAAAAATATGACTCTTATTGCCCTTGAATATACACTCACCTAAAGGATTATTAGGAACACCTGTTCAATTTCTCATTAATGCAATTATCTATCCAACCAATCACATGGCAGTTGCTTCAATTCATTTAGGGGTGTGGTCCTGGTCAAGACAATCTCCTGAACTCCAAACTGAATGTCTGAATGGGAAAGAAAGGTGATTTAAGCAATTTTGAGCGTGGCATGGTTGTTGGTGCCAGACGGGCCGGTCTGAGTATTTCACAATCTGCTCAGTTACTGGGATTTTCACGCACAACCATTTCTAGGGTTTACAAAGAATGGTGTGAAAAGGGAAAAACATCCAGTATGCGGCAGTCCTGTGGGCGAAAATGCCTTGTTGATGCTAGAGGTCAGAGGAGAATGGGCCGACTGATTCAAGCTGATAGAAGAGCAACTTTGACTGAAATCGTTACAACCGAGGTATGCAGCAAAGCATTTGTGAAGCCACAACACGTACAACCTTGAGGTGGATGGGCTACAACAGCAGAAGACCCCACCGGGTACCACTCATCTCCACTACAAATAGGAAAAAGAGGCTACAATTTGCACAAGCTCACCAAAATTGGACAGTTGAAGACTGGAAAAATGTTGCCTGGTCTGATGAGTCTCGATTTCTGTTGAGACATTCAGATGGTAGAGTCAGAATTTGGCGTAAACAGAATGAGAACATGGATCCATCATGCCTTGTTACCACTGTGCAGGCTGGTGGTGGTGGTGTAATGGTGTGGGGGATGTTTTCTTGGCACACTTTAGGCCCCTTAGTGCCAATTGGGCATCGTTTAAATGCCACGGCCTACCTGAGCATTGTTTCTGACCATGTCCATCCCTTTATGACCACCATGTACCCATTCTCTGATGGCTACTTCCAGCAGGATAATGCACCATGTCACAAAGGTCGAATCATTTCAAATTGGTTTCTTGAACATGACAATTAGTTCACTGTACTAAAATGGCCCCCACAGTCACCAGATCTTAACCCAATAGAGCATCTTTGGGATGTGGTGGAACGGGAGCTTCATGCCCTGGATGTGCATCCCACAAATCTCCATCAACTGCAAGATGCTATCCTATCAATATGGACCAACATTTCTAAAGAATGCTTTCAGCACCTTGTTGAATCAATGCCACGTAGAATTAAGGCAGTTCTGAAGGCGAAAGGGGGTCAAACACAGTATTAGTATGGTGTTCCTAATAATCCTTTAGGTGAGTGTAAGTCACAAAGATGAGACCCCTTCCAGATGAACTTTTGACTCTAAACAAAACATTTTCAGATACAATACAAATACTATCCCTATCTGGCATTAAAATATATAGTAGAGCTGCTGAGGGATCATGCCATGCTTGAATGGTTGTGCAGATTGTACATTTCTGGGTAATTTAAGGTCCATTATCAATAAATGGCAGACTTCATTTGCAACAATGCTTTATCAAGGGAGCCCAGTGGGTCAAACATTCAGTAACTATTTTATTAGTAAAAAGGGCACAAGTAAAGATTCAATCTTCTTTTGACACAGTGTATCCCTGCACAGGGCTCACAAAATTTCAAAATCTCTGGTAGCCCTTCGGGCAGGCACTCTTCAGATTTTGGTAGCCCGAAATTAATTTTACTAGCCCAAATAAAAAACTTTTTTTTTTTAATGTAGAAAATTGGTTAGGAGTCCAAACATCAATCAAAAACTTTTTCAAAACACAAATATCAACAATCAGATTTAAAATAATCAAATTAGAATCATCAATACAAATGTGCATCTGGTTCTAACTGAACTGAAATTTCTATTAATCTATCATGTAAGTGTCTGCTTGGTGCTGAGTCATTTACCTTTTGAAAACATGAGGTAAAGGGAATGAATGTGATTTATTTGTATTTCTACTGAACCATTTATCTAGCACCAACACACCCATTTTGGTGAAACCCTCTACTTTCCTGCTGTGGTACCATGGGGTCTCTGTGACCCCACCCCAATGTCAATGTAACTTTCTTCATGGTACCAGTGCAGGGTTAAATTAAGTGGCAGTGTATGGGTCCAATTACAGTGGTTCACGGACACTTTTGCCTTAAAGAAGTGGAGCGACCAAAATATTCGGTGCCGCCTGGCGGAACAAATAGCTCCTGCAGTGCAACGCCAGACACATGAGCATCAGCACGGGCGTGTTTAAGTTACCGGTAGAAGGGGCATAAAAACAAGGGAGAACAAGATAATGTTTGACATGAGGTCTTAAGTAGAAGTATTTTTGCATACATTGGGGATATTGATGTTTGGTCATGTACGACTGATTTAATAGTGAGTTATAATCGTAAGAGACAGTGATATTAACGCTGCTCAGAATCGCGACATAAACCAGAGCGCGCAGCTCTGCTGTTTAATCCATTAAGCTCGAATAAAAGCCTGACAACGCTAAATGTGTTCATTGTCTGATGGAATAATTCACATATTAAAGTGTGGCAATAAATTCAAAATAATAATAATAATACCAGAGGTTTCTGAGGCAAGTAAATGGCTCTCTAATTATGTTATGCTATTTATATAGCAGAATATATGGTAGTGTGTGTGTCGCACATGGATTCAGACATTCTGACACGCAAAGTGACGCATTTACGTGAAAGTGGGGCTTCGTTTTTTATTCATTTATTTGTCTTAAAACAAGAGCTCCAGCGCGGAGATTCAGGACAAATTGCACCTCGTGTTCCTGGGCCCCCAATACGCGGCCCGCGAGTCGACCCGGTCTGTCCCCCTCCGCGCTCTTACCAGGGAAAACACCGTTAGCACCAAACCCCCCCCTTTTACCGGAGAAAACAACGTCCCCGCCCCCCACCCCCCCCCCCCGCACTTAACTCTTCGTGCCGACTTTTAGCAAAGACGGAAATCGGCCCGAGGACAGACTTCACTGCGCGCCGCTGCGCAGTCGATACACGGCTTGAAGCTCAACTTCACTGCGGACAAATCTGCATGATCAAAAGCTTCCGCACTCGTATTGTTCCTTAAAATAACAAGTCAAGAGAGTGAATAACGTGAATCAAGGGAGGAATTTGATTATACTATTTCAGAGAGCCCGTCGAACAGGCCAGTGATGCATTTTGGTAGCCCGACTGGAAAACACTATAGCCCCGGGACGTCGGGCTAGCGATTTTGCGAGCCCTGCTGCATTGTTTCACTATATGATTGCATATTGCACACTCCCGAAAGCACCACAAGCATATGCTACTGTCCATTGTAGGACCTTAGGCATCCTGGGCCCAGCCTAGTAAATTCTTTCACGTGAAAAGTTATGGATAAAATGTAATTAATATCCCTTTTTAAGAATAAATATCCTTTAAAATACATCAGTTCGTCCTTTCTACCACAGCTACAGACTACTTCCCACTTGCCATTTTGAGACACCATGTTGCACTCCCTTTGTAAATAATATGAAAATGAACTGGGGCAAATTAAACATACTTGCTTTCATGGTGCTTTGCTGACATGTGAAAGTCATCAGTGAAATTCCATTAAGAATTTTCCAGTTAGTTCAAGAAAAATAGTGTTCCAGGTGTTTCATCGAGTTGTTTAATCAAAGTTCCTGTTGGATGTTCCATAACAAATATTAATAATCAAATATACTGCATAAATGGCATATGTATGGTGACAACAACTAGGTTTTTATTTGAGTGCTCCTTATATGAGGTGTAACGAATTGGGGATGAGAAACTGTTCCATGGGAGCAATATTTTCTCTAGCTTTCGAATCTGCCTTAACATACTTTAATTGTGTAATGAGTTTAATGTGAATAGTACATTGTTTCATTTTCATTTTATAACAGTACATTCACTCATACACAGTCTGGCACATTTTGTTTGGAGGTATTAACATTTATTTTCTTACAACAGCCTACTTATGATACATCTGTTATACTTGATGTGGGTAATCCTTTTGTCAACTTGGTGCTGTTCAGAATCAATCTTCTCTCTTTCTGTCAGTTTTTTCTAGCCATCAACATTGACGTTGTCAACAACACATGTTGTATGCATTATTCTGCTGTTTATAAAACAGCTAAATGTGACATTTTCCTTTTAAATTACTGTATTCTATATTGAAGAAGTTAAACATGAGACAGATCATAATTTGAAATTAACTACATGTGGTATTTCTCATCTAGTCAGATGAATACATGACTTAAAGAGTCTTTTTAGTATTCTAATCAAATTATACTTTAAAATAAAGATGTCTAAGATCTTTTTGAAGCATTTTGTTTTCATGCATAATTTGTCACACACTAGGAAATGCCATAATGGTATTCTAATGCAGTACTTAACAGCAATACTGTTCAAGAATAACAAAATACAATAATTTAAAATAACATGTAAATCCAAAATATTATAAAACACTACAGTGACTGACAAACAGTAGATTATGTCTTAATACTTAGTATTGATCACTTTTGTTTCAAATGCCAGTTCCCATCCATGCCTATGAAACTCAGACTGCTTAAATTACATATGCCATATGATTAAAACAATGCACTCTATATGTAAAAGTGTAACCTTCAGGACCATTAAACCTTCTTCTGTTGGTCAACTTCCAACACTCTGGTTAGGTAGCTAAAATAAAACCCAAAGAAATATTCAAAGAAGCAGGGATATCATATGCAGTGCTGGATTATTTCGCTGCTGCCTTTCTGCTTTATGCCAATGCATGATAGGGGGGAAGTGACTCAACTAAGCCCACCAAAATCTAAGTTTGACATGTTTTCTTATAAATATGTGAATTTCTTCTCAATAAAGTGGGTATTAAATCAAAGATGAATCTCTCATCTAAACACTTGTGGTAGATTTTGTCATAAATTGACTAACTTATTTAATTGCAAAAGTGAAAAGTCCAGAGTGGGCTTATCAGGTACATATGTACCCTTTAAGCCCACATGTGTCCCAAATAAGACCACTAGAGATTTAACAGTAAATACTTCACATTGTATTGATTTAAGCACTTAATGTTTTATAGATGATTGAATTCAGACCTCAAATAACCAACCTAACCAATTAAAATTGTATTTTTATATTATCTGAGATTAATTTCCATCACATGGAATTGTTGCACTTGTAGAGGCAGTTTGCTCTGCTGGTGTGCTGGTTGTTGGGGTTGGGGTTGGGGTTGGGGCCGGGGCTGTTGGGGCTATGGAAATCTGCACAGTTGCTTCAGAAAAAGGAGCATGATTTGTGAACAATTGTCTGTCCACCCAGCTCTGGCTCACAGTGAATATTCCAGTGCTCTCAAAGTCACCGATTATGTTTTCTGGCTTGAGAGCTGTGGAAAGCACATCAAGTTTCGCGGGGATTTCCTCCTTTCAAATTTTGACCCCCTGCTAATACTGAATGGCAGTGCAGTTCTTTCCTCCATTCCCTTTTGACTAGGGATGCACCGATCGGTATCAGGCCGTTATGGAAAAAAATTACTATATCGGCTATTGTCCGATTTCTTTAAAATGGCTGATATTTCTGACTGATATTTCTGTCTGATGGTGCGGCTTTTATTGCATCTAACTAAGCATCCGATTTGTTCTATTCTACTCATGTACTTTTAACAAAATATGAATGACGCACACGAACTGTAATGCAGCCCCCCCAGACCTGCTCTCATTCAATAGGCCAATAAATAATAGGAAATATCGGTATCGGCCAATCTTGTTATATGAATATCGGATATTCAGAATTTTCATATTGGTGCATCCCTACTTTTGACTTCACCAAACACTGTCTTGTCCAGTGGCTGGAGGATGTGAGTGAGGTGAGATGGGAGCCGAAGAAGCACAACCCCATTTTCTCTGGCCTTGGTCGCAAGTGCCAGGGAAATATCTGAGGCATAACTGTCAAAAATTAAAACTCCTAGCAATCCCATGTCACAGATCTTCGTCAAACACAGCTTCTCAAAATATTGTCCATCCGTGATCTGCACAAAATTCACAGCAAGCTTCCATCATGTTATTGCAGTCCCTATAATTTTTTCTCTGCCTACCAATTTTGTCCCCATAATGAAAATAAGGTAAGTAGTTAAGTTCATGAATTAAAAGGATGTATTCTGAGTAATATTAATTCATTTAAGGCTTTTTTAATATGAGGTACTTGCTTCTGGGCTTAGTGGACTTATTAAGAACAACAGTGGTCCATAGGAAATTAACCTCAATATATTGTTATATAGAGTTAATGTATACATGTAATATCTTTATATTAAATAAAATACATTATTCTTTACAACTAGGACCATGTTTATTATTGTTGGTAGAACAAATTAAATCATTATTCTGCTTTCAAGCGAAGGGCACTGTTCCTTTTAAGCCCATATGACAAAAACAATTCAATTTTAATAATTATAATAATTGACAGAACATTAAGTATTGTCATCAACAGTTTTTCTCAATTTTAGTTTTCTACTGCATCTATCTGTGTGACCATCATTCTGACAGTGTCCCGCGGTAGCTCCGGAAACTCATGAAATCTATATTTTCAAATACAAAATACTGCTTTTAAATACCAAGCAAATTCCTCAAATAAGGTTTCATTTGATTTATTAATCTCTTAATTTTATAATATTCACCAAGTTTGGTCACCAAATTCCAGAAAAATTGCTTCTTGGGAGGGCCCCTCATAAAGCAATGTTTTGGGGTGACTTCTAAAAATGCTGTTGCACAGTGTACATAACTCAAGAACGAAAAATGTGATTGGCTCCAAATAAAAAATAACATGACAGTAATAACTTTTTGCATTTGCTCTGAAACATATCATCCTTCTAATATTTCCTGTCTTTGGTATTTCAAAATAAAAGTGCAAGTGGGCTTATATGGTATGTGGGCTTATTCTGTTATTTGAAACATGTGAGACGTGCAATATGATGGCTGAATATATCTAAATCTTCTTTCAATTCAAGTTGGGCATTCCACAGGAAACACAGATACTCCAGGAATTTTATTTATTTGCATCTTGTATTTGGAGGCCTGTTAATTGTAACATTACGTGCTGTCTACTAGTTTGACACAAAATGTAATTAATTTGTTTTCAGTTGATTGAATTTCATGTTTTCTCATTCAAAAATTAGATTAAATGACAGAAACCAAACATCTGGTTTAATTGTATGTACTTCTGCAGCCCAAGCTGTCTTATAACAAAAGCAAACAGGTTTCTGTAAATACATCAACATCAAACAATGTATTTAAAAAAATATATAATCCCATTTAAGAGAAGTATACATAAACCATAGTACTCTGTCCTTCCATCCATCTACCCATCCATCCATTCATCCACCGGTCCAAACAAAAACATAGAACTGAATAGTTATTTCACTCCAATTAACCTATTACTCCTTGTAAATGTACATACATTCCCCTAAAAGGGAACAGATTGAATACAGCACTAGAATTCACTGAGACGCCAACCTTAAAAACAGAATTTAATAATTTCTGGTTCCTTCAGTTCCTTTGCAGATCTCTGTATTTCCAGACACACTATTGGAAGCACACACTTGTGGTCATGGGTTATTCTGACAGAATACATTGCTCAAATAGAAAAAAAGGGACACTTGAGGAGGAAACATTATCTTCCTCATGGTAAGTGATGTGCTAGCATTCAACATGAATTTAAACTCTGTGATTTGAATACACTTTGTCTATGTTTACTTGATTGATTTTACAACTGTATATTTTAGTTTTAGGCAAATACTTCACCACTTTATATTACTATCCACAGCTATTTGTAGTAATTCACGCAAAATATAGAATCAAACTAATCATCCTACGAAGGTGAAAACATCCATTAGGGATGGGCAGGAGGTCTCTAGTGCCGAAGTACTCGAGAAGGAGGTTAGTATTTGTAAAGATATAGCTTTTTTTTTTTTTTACAATTTTACAATTTCATAAGCTTCATAAAATAAACCTAAAAAATCAATGTGGTGTAGTGAGACAGAAGCCACAAGCTGCAATGACACATCCATAGTAAGCTCCCACATCACAAGCGATGCTGCGCTCAACACACTCTTTGGGTATTGCCGATTCTGATGCTGATATTTCGCCAAGTCACACATCCCACCTGATCAAAACCCACTGCAGTGGTGGAAAATCAATTAAAGAAAGTCTCTGCATTTGCCTCTCCCCTGAGCATGTAGTAATGCTAATTTTAAATATATATATATATATATATATATATATATATATATTGATTGCTAGCACAATATTTAGGGTATGTTAACTTAAAAAACTTACTTTTTGCTCAGATTTCAGTTGAAATTACCTACGTTAACTTTTGACAGTTTCATTAAAAATAATTTCATTGTGCAATAGGCTAAATGTAGCCTGGTTACTTAGGAGGACACTAAGTGATGCTCCGTACTGATGTGTAATACATTGTTTTAAAATTGCACTTGTTTTCGTTGTTCACTGTATGAGATGGCAAACCTTAGCCATGACAATCTGTGATGGTTAATAAGACTTACATCCTGGCTGGTGTTTGGATAATTTGCATGAATATGTATGCATTAAATATTCTATCAAGTACTTGAGTACTCCGTAACTATTATGCAAGTATTCAAATTGTGAAATCATTCCAAACATCCAGCACTACTATCCACCGTATTGAATGCTACATTTGTATATTATAACATGTTAAAAGCTTATGAAAGAGTTCTGCACCAAAGTCAAAGCAAAAGTTTGGGAATCGGCACCCTGTTCAGAATGTACTAGGTTGAACAATGCATATTTCCTCAAACAAGGAGAATCTGCTTTTTCCCAGTGAGACCTATATCCTGCTGCCATTTAACGAGCAAGAAAGAAATGAGGTCTGGGGGTCTCTGTCTAATTTCGTACTGACAAGATCTACATATTGCACCATCTGCCTTAGAACTGCCTAATTAGTAAATTCCATTAGTAGAATGGGAATAGGGTCTAGGGCACTATTATAAAGACCTATACTGCAGCTTATCTGATTACTATCTTTGTATAAGTGACCAAAATACACTTTAACTACCCTGGAATAAGGTCTCAGTTCTCAAATCAACAAAGAAGTACTCCCCATAAAATATGGAGAGAGAAAAATTGGATAATGAAGTTACTCATTGTTTTTGTTGTGTTTTTTGTTGTTATTACAATTTTTAAAGTAGACAAAAATCTGATGACAAACGTGATAAAAGTATGTTTTAATAATTTAACTTTAGATATCCAACCATGCATATGTTCTATAGGGGTTAGACGGTATGTGCATCCTAATATAAATAATACCAGTGTGTCTGGGTCCGTGTGTGCAGGCCTGTAAGAAATTGCCATGTCAACTTTAAGAACACATTTCAAGTTTAAATGCATCTTAAAATTAAGTTAATACAGAGATGTAAGTTCCTTCTTGTCTATCGTATTATATTATAAATGCTCTATCTCATTATCTCACATGAAATGTATTGCTTTTTCTTTCGTATACCAACTCGTCTGGATAAAAATGAAAGTACAGCCTCCCGAAACAAGGATCAGCTGCTTTGTTCTTGTTTGTTGTCACAGATTAAATAAGCATCTTTCTTCAACTTTACAAGACAAATGAGGGGAATATCAAAAAGGTCTTTACATTCCTAATGTGTATTAAGTCATCTGATCTTTCAGAGCAGTCATGTGTTACAGTAATCAGAAGGAAACTTAACCCTGCCTGAGGGACTGGGTTTGTTGACTTTGCTTTGCTTGTTCTACAACGCTTCTTTTGCACCAGTGTACAGTCCTGGACGAGCAGCAAGCAGAACTGAATAATCAGCTGGAAATCGGTCATCTTCAGCTGAACACAGCTTTTCAAGTTACTAGGTTTGACCTCAATAAGACCACCAGAGTACTCACACATTAACCTTTACAAAAATACTGAAACCATTAGATTTAATTTAAATGTTTTTCCTGTATTGTGTCTTTTTGTGTTGTTTGTAAGGCTCTGGGAATTATATATATATATATATATATATATATATTCTGATTTATTATTTGAAAAGGTCAAACTGTTCATTATAGGGCAAACGTCAACAGTTTAATTAGAACCATATTTTTATTCACAAGCACATTTCTCATAATGGATTGTAAAATGTGAAAAAGGTGATCAGATTCCGGTGGGAAAGTCAGAATTAGAAAGAAGTTAATAATAAAAGTGCTTTGCAACGTCACATTTTTAGACCATGGGTTTAGTCTAAAAATAGTGATTAGATTTTCTCCTATTAACTGTATTACATTGCATCTATAATTAATAAGTCATTCTATCATACTTCAAAGCTCAGAAAAAGCATATTATCATAAACAGCACTGATGTGAAACCAGGTACCTTCAATTACAAATACGTCATTCAAGTTTAAAGACAGAATAATTATACAATCACCTATTTTCACTGGCTTCTATACAATACAATTTCAAAGGAGACTTAAGTTGAAATATCTGCTGCAGTTAGTAGCAGTCTGCTGATTATTTTCTTAACAAACATCAGCCCAGCTAAAGCAGCTGGCCAACACTTCACCTGTAGGTTGTTTGGGGGGCTGATTCAGACTCTGACCCTGTACTGATGTGAGCCATATTTACTCACCCTCAGCTACTCATATTTTAAGGTAGCACTCTATCAATAATAATATTTGTAAAATACTATAACTAATAACTTGTAATAACTATAATAATAATAATACAAATAATGATGATGATGGTAATAATAATTTAGTATACCCTTGTGACTGCATCACTGCACTGTTTTATAACCACTTGTCCTTGAAAACATATCTAAACTTGACTGATCCATCTTCTGCAGCTACAAGACTGAAGTTTAAGAGTTAATGTATGACTGTGTGATGAGTGTATAGTTTGCAGGCAGCTGCTGGTAATAGCCATACAAAGTATTTAAGTTTGCAAAATCTGAAACCAGAACATCCGGCAAATATCTATATATAACCTTAATTATAAAGCCGCAAAAAAATAATTCTGTGTGATAATTATACAACACACTGGTAAATTAAATTGAACTCTCATTGATAGGATGTATATTTAAGGATAATAACTGAAAACATTATTATTATTTTGAAGTTAAGCAGCTCTTTTTAAAATAACAATCCATCTCCTGAAATGTGGGGACTTTACTTTGGTATCTATTCAGCATACATGCCATGTGCATTTCTTATCTTAAACAACAGATTTCCATAAAAACAAGATAAGCATGCAGGTCTCATACTCATACTATTACATTGTCATCTTCACAATTCAACTACCAAAATAGTTTTATAATAGCCATACATTTTTGTTTACAGTTCACATTGTTCATTCGTTATATTTATTACTGCTATTCCAAGGCCTAAATATGACATCATCATCATGATGCAGTCGGGCACTTCGAAATTAGGACATTTCACTGATTGATACTTTGTGAGCCAAGACATTTTCAGATACAACAGAGGAAAGTGTTAACTTATAACCTCATTTTTATACAAATTTCTAACTGCTTTTCTTTTTTATTTGTTTACATCTTGAACCACAAAATAGCCATCATAAAATAATAATATGATGTGATGATGTGTGGGGGGGTTTGGGGTGTCTGGCACTAAAGCTCCTGAAGAAACAACTTGCCGTTTCTGCCCATGTGAGTGGTCATGATTGCATTTGTGTTTTCAGTGGATTTTACTGGTCTATTGGGACATGCTTCGATTGTGTTTACAGAATACTGCTGTAGCGCTGAAATTGCTCATTTGTTTATATATGTAAGCTGCAAAGAGGCACACAAATATGCATCTGATGTGATTTGTTGGTAGATTAAAGAGAGAATTGCTTTGGAAAAGAGGAGAGTGTTGGATGTGGAAATTATAGAATATTATTGATATTTTAAAGAAAACAAAATGTATCAGATTTGTGTTCTTTCTCCTCCACTAGCAATATCACTGTTCACTGGCAATGTTCACTATTAGATATCTTATAACAGACTGAGATAACCACTAAACTGTAATAATAATTAATGCATCATTTCAATGCATATTTAACAATTATCCTAGTCAGTTTTATTCCAGCTTGGTCAATTCTTCTATGGCTGGTGTCCTCTTCAAATTAGCATTTCTCAAAAGTTAATCTAAAGTGTTCTTCATTTTCCAGACATATTAACTGGTGCTAAAATGGAGATCCACTTGGCAGTTTCTATGACATTGACATAAAAGCATTTGCTGGCCTTTACGTGGTTCTGGAAGAA
Source organism: Amia ocellicauda (assembly GCF_036373705.1). Lineage (NCBI taxonomy): Eukaryota > Metazoa > Chordata > Actinopteri > Amiiformes > Amiidae > Amia > Amia ocellicauda. The sequence goes on along the minus strand of NC_089850.1, from coordinate 43,490,779 downwards.
ATTAGCAGATATCATATTGAATACTAAAAAGAAGCTTCAAAACCCTTTGTCAAAATAATTTTGAGGTAACAGCTTTTAAACTGCTAATTGAGTCTAGCTGTGCAATCAGAGCGATAATGTGAATTTGAATTGTTGATGTGTCCACGACTGTATGCAAATAATAGACAATGTTTTCTAAGGAAAGAATCTAATACATATAAAGTGTGTTCGCAAAATAAATATTAGTTTTGTTTTTTTAATTGAACAATGTATTTAATTATTAAATAATACAGATGTAAAATGAATGTTATCATTTCTCAAATTGCATATGTAAGACAGATAGACAGATAGATCTATATGGAATAAGAATAACTTTTCTGTTCATACTGTACTTGTAATTCAGCAGTTGATTCTCCTGAGCTCTTCAGCACTCCTGTAGTTTTGCACTTTATATAAGTATGCTTCATTATGGTCCTGCATACTTATGCATTGTTATTGCTTACTGTGATCTCTCATATGTCCCCTCCCATTAGCTCATACTTGTTATGACCTCACTGTATCATGTCCAAAGCTGTTAGCTCTTGACCTGTGATGTAGGCTTTGTATTTTATATTGTATATACTCTTGACTGTACAAAACATTAGGAACACCAGTTGCACCCCATTTTGACTTCAGAACAGCCTCAATTAATCCAGTCATGGACTCTACAAGGTGTAGAAAGCACTTTGCAGGGATGTTGGCCCATGTTGACTCCAATGCTTCAATACAGTTGTGTCAAGTTGGCTGGTAGTAGATCTCTACTATGAACTGCTCATCCCATCTCATCCCTTGTGTATTTCCCATTTACCCTCTGAAAGGCACACATACACAATCTAAATCGTGTCAAGGCTTAAAAATCCTTCTTTAACCTGTCCCCTCCCCTTCATCTACACTGATTGAAGTGGATTTAACAGGTTACATCAATAAGGGATCATCACTTTAACCTGGATTCACCTCTTCAGTCTATTTCATGCAAAGTGCAGGTGTTCCTAATGTTTTGTTTTTATGTTTAAATTGTACTTCTATTATGCTTAATTTTAGTTTTATATTGTATTACTACACTTTTATATTGCTCATGAAACCTGGACAAGGGCGTCTGACAATAAATACATTATAATTATAATAATGTAACACGCTGTCCATTCTGTGTATCACCATGGGACAAGGACAATGTGTTAGTTGGGACTAGGATTATAAATTAAGCAATATTATGCCATATAATAATTATATTTCTAGATGATTCTCAAAACTCAGTACAAACATGACATCTCCCTTATATGAAACATTATTTTTGTGCCAATCACAATAACATTTTCTGGCTTCAAGTAAATGCTGTGTTGTGTTAGAATAATAAACATAAATATTTTTATTGTGTACTTACCACACCAACATGGATTACTTTTTGGACATTTTCTCAACAGAACATAAACCTTTATTCCTAAAAAAGGAAGAGACAGAGAACAAGAAAGTGATTGATTATTAATTGTTTGTTTTGTTTTATATTCCCTGACGAGATGTTTGTTAAGGCAGGCAGTTTGTGATACAACTGAAATGTCTTTAGTGTGTGGTGGAGGCCACCGTGTCTCCTATTTGGTATTTAAAATGTACAGCAGGTCCTGCTTCAACCTTTAGCCTTATTCTTGCCAAGGAAAACATACATGAAATTCCATCATTTTCAGACACCAGCTAAAAAAAGGCTCCCATACATGACTTGCTCAACAAATACACCCTTACAAAAACATCTAAGGGTCTGAAGTCTAGTTTTTTTACTGTAATTTATAAAAATATTCTTTCAGAAGAAATATCATGCTCAAAAACACAGAATGTTTCATTAGGCTTCATTTTAAAGCAGATCATAAATTATGTTTTACAGAGAAACAGTTTTCTAGCTATAGAATACATCTGAAAACAAACATATCCATTTAAGAAACACAACTGTTGTGTTCTAAATCAAATGCAAAATTAAAATGAAAAGATAAAGTAATACTGTTGCATACTATAAGGTGATACATAAAAATAAAATAGAAGATAAGAATATTAATAAACGTTGAATCTAAAAAATACCTAAGACATATTAAGTGCCACAATAGCTATGTTCTATGATGAAAAATAATTAACATATTAGAGACTGCTTTAACCGACAGTACAATCTCATTATATGTGGCATTATTATTTGGGCTAAGCACTAAAGGACATAAAATTAGCACCATGTAATTAGCATTATAGCTCTTTCTCACATTTGTCTAAGGTCTCTGTTCCAAACACAGACAGACAGATCAGGCTTGAATCCTTCACCATTACGTTCTCATTCAACAGCTGAAGTGTTCACTACTGCTGCCTGCTGCTTGAACAAGGTGTCCTCAATTGAAGCTCACTCGACATCAGTGAGGTAAAGGGGAGAATGAGTTCCCTGACTTCACAGTTACTTCCTCTTCAATTCAAAAATGTCCCCACACACATTGTGTTGAAAAATACATTAATCCAGTGACTTGTGCAAGTGGAAAAGGATTAGTCCCAAATTTCCAGTCAGCCTTTTCAAAGTGTCTCATTGATTAGATTTGTGTTTTAATTTACAGTTCTTTACTTAATAAATAACTAAATAAACTAAATAAATAAAGGCACTGACTATCACATCTGAAATCTATATTTTCTTGTTAAAAAAGGAGAATTATCATTCAGCAATAAGTGGTGATGAAATGTGCAATGTTTTTTATTTAAGAATCATAATGGTCGTCACTAAAATATTCTAATGTCAAAACAGAATGAGCACAACATATTGAAAAACATCTGAATTTAATTTAATGAACAGTCTAACTGACACCAGTTGACGTGATATTAGGTTGACTCCTAAGTCTGTACACAGAGCACAAAGAACAGTGTGGGTACCAAATGCCATATTTTTTACCGAAACTTGTAGGCTATTAGTCAACATAGTGTAACCTTAAGACAAATGTTTTTAGATGTCAGGTGCCTTTTCATAATAAGAACCAACTGATCATATTGTCAACGCTATTAAAATTACTTTTTCATATCCACATGTAATTTCTCCCTTTCTGTTTGATGGAAGATAATAGATCTGTTGAATCTTATAAATGTGTCTTTGCAAATATATTTAAATATATCAAAAACATATTGGACACTTGCCTTCTATCTAGAAACAATGTCATTCTCGTTCTAAACATACAGGTGTTAAAGGCAAGCTGGAGAAAGAATACTCTACTGTTTCTATCCTTTTTCCTGTAAGGATTTTTGCCTTCACTTTTTGATCTGCATCCTCTTGAGTTGCATACCTATAACTATGTTTATTAACAGAAGATTCACAGCATTGGATCACATTAAGGAATGACAGTTTGGTGTCATCTCATTATTCTTATTTTTACTGTATTTTTTATAAACATTCAAAAGATTTGAGAGGGAGAACAAATCCATAGTAATCTGTTTCACATAAACAATATCAAATGAAGGTAACAACATTTCTAAAGCCATCTATCTGAAATATATTTCATTCTGTCATAACTTCCATTTAGACTTTTAAGTATGAGCTTCATAAATAAGTGGATAAGAATATGTAATGTTTCACTAAACCTTTTACAAATGCACCCAAATCAACTTTACAATTATTGAGAATAGGGGACATCTGAAATCAAGGCAACCAAGGACTTTTCAAAGAGTAGTGCATGTGCAGAATACAAATTTTCCATTGGATCAAATCCACCCTTGTGTCATAAATTGGCTTCAGCTAATCTTTTCTCGAATTCAGTCACAAAGTAGTCTTCTGGGCATGTGTGTAAATATATAAAATACAAATGCATGTCTTCCAAAGCAATTTAGCAAACTTAGTATAATCAGTGGCAGTGTGGAGGAGTAATCAGAGATGTGTCTAATGTTCTAGGGATTATGTATTCAACTCCATGATGTGGATACTGCAATTTTATCCTTGAGGTAAGTACTTTACATCAACTGCTCCAGTCAATGCATTGTTTAAAATACAGTGGGGAGCTAGTGTCCCATCCAGGGGATGTCTCTTATCTTAGTTTACTGAAACATGAGCCACTTATACTCACAAAGGACTTTAACCTTCAATGTAAAATTTTGTTTTGCCATCTACACACTACTCACCGCAAATTCCTAAGCAGTGGGTGTTCCGTTAAGAGCACATTTGAAAGGACACATATCAGCCCTTTCAGCAGGATGGGTGGAATTTTTAAGTCCTAATTACCCATGATCACCTGTGCTACAGAACATTCAAATGAATCGCATGTCTCTGAGAATAAGATGGACAACTAAGACTGTCTGACATGACAGCACAGCTGGCATTCCAGATGTGAACCACTTCAGAACATTCTAAAATAATAACTAGGGAAATAGATATGGTACACAAGGAAAGGAATACCAAGCAGACACTTAATCTGAGCTGAAATAACCAAAAGACTACATATGCCACAACAATGTTAAAATGTAAATTTTTCAATACAATTCTAAATTGGGAAAATATGGAATAATATATCTGGTATTGACATAGCTTTTAAAAGCTGTTTACCAACTGCACATATATCCCATTCTATTCGTGTTGCAAGAAAATCAGACTGTGGCCTCATAGTGTTTGTTCTTTTGATCTCATTAGGGTTAATAACCTGTGCTCTCCCTCCTCTAAATAAGACTCTTGAGATCACAGTTGAGTGATTCGTGCCTATTAAGCATCTTCTAGACATCTGTATTTTCTCTCCCATCTCCACATGCACTGTATACAGCCAAAATCATTCTGAAGTACACAACCCACAGTGAAAATGAGCATGCACGAACTTCTTAATGTATTTATGATATATGATATAACAGGAATAACCTAACCTGAGGAACTGCATTCCAACATTTGAAGTCAGACATTGGAACACATTGCAGTTGTTGCAAGTGTTTGCATCCACTTTATATCAAAACTTAATGGAAGAACATACCAAAGGCACATCAATTAGGCTATATCTTTGGAATTTCAAGACATAAATTCAATGTTTTCGTTTTTAATGACAAACTAAAAACAAGCTGAATACAACTAAAGGAGCATGTAATATTCCTGAGTTTCTGACAATTCCTGAGAATATTCCTGATATTCTGAGTTTTTTCAATGTTTTATGTTATTTCAAAACTTGCTAAATGGGTATGATGTGCAAATCATCGTACCACTTTTCTTAATATTCATAAAATGCCATAAATTAAATCCTTTAATTTATATTAAATGTATATTTCAGATTATAAAAGAGAAAACACAGGACCTATCTGAATATCATGTTACTGTATTTGATTCAGGGAAAAAAAGGTGTAGGAATAACTACTGGTAGGGTTATGCAGATTTAATCCATTCCAGAGAAAAAAAATTCTGTATGATGTTTCATCCAACAGGGATTCATGAAAAAAAAAAAAAAAAAATCTGACAATGTAACGGCTTCATCTAAAAGGCTCTGTATTCAGTTCAAAACAGCTATCATCAAAATCCAAAATTAAGATTACATTTTTTTATAATAGGTATTATACTTATTCATATTTGGAGCTCAGTTATACGTGTTATAAAGTCTATGCCCAACAGGTAATGTCTTTCCATTTTAAGGTCCAGATTCTTGCTTTAATACACACTAAAATATTGTTTCTTGTTCTATGCATGTGCTTCTGAAAAGACATTTCCACGATCACATTTCCTTTTACTTCAAAGACTAAAAAACATTAATGTACTACTTGAAGAGGAAACAACATTAGAATGTAAACGTGGAAGGCTTCTTTTTAAATATATAGGTATTATATTAACTTCTTGTTAATATAATCTTTCCTATTTCCACGCTGTATTTTACTAGTGTTGCTTAGTGTTCAAAACATTTCCAAGTATCCAGAGCTTTTTCGTTGTGTTTTATCCTTGTCCTCATTCAAACAATCTCAAACAGTCATTTGGATTTTTGACCATAATCATACACTTCAAGTCTGTGTATTTCCATTAGAATAAAATATGCAATTAGATTTATACATTTAACATATAACACAAAAATAGTACATAGTAATGTACAAATAGTGTACTCTTATTTGAATAACTGAGCTTCTTTGCTTATCCATTTAATATGGTCAGTTGCTTGATAGAATTCAGTTCTCGCTGCATACTGGTGTACAGAGAATGTAACATGGTAACTGTTCCTGTTCTATACTGATGTGGACAGGAGGAAGGCAGTAAACACTATAAAAACATAAACACATGTAATCCCATGGATATCTGTAATTTTAGGTTAAAGCATGAGATTTCTAGATTCTGATGATCTTAAAGATCAACAAGCTAAGCTGTTACCCTGTTATCCTCAAACATGAAACAACAACACAATTATTCAATTCAAATAAAAGTACCCGACCTGAGATTAGTTAATGGTATCAAGTTCAGTTTTTGAAATACCAAACTTGTTCTGCTTTATATTTTTCATTGTAGCTGCTGTTTTTTAACGGTTTTATGCAGTGAAACAAAAATGTATGACTCAAAAATACATGCAAACCTACATATGTCCTGAACGAGACCAGTGGTAAGAAATACTGTTCAATACTTATAAATATGTGTGTGTGTGTGTGTGTGTGTGTGTGTGTGTGTGTGTGTGTGTATAACTACAAACGGTAACAATGCTTTTTTAACAATATGTATTATTTATAGATCAAAATACAACACAACATGTACTCTGTAAATAAGTAAGAGTATATTATACTACAACATATAACATATAGGCTATTACAGCATGTTCATGTAACAGTATACTGCTGCTGTTATCTAATAAATATATGTACACTGTATACAAATTATTACAGCACACGTATGGACACTGGCAATCTTGAAATGCATTTTGTTTTCAACTAGGTAATTTAATGTTCATGCAATTTAAACTATATTTTCACAATTGTTCATATTTCTCCATACAAAATACTATGGTAATTAATATTCACAACCAGGACTGTTATATATATATAGTTTAATTTGATTTTGTTCAGCAATCATGTCTAATTGCTGGTTACATCAAACGTTACATTTCGTATAATAAACCATGCAAGTGATGGCAATGCAGCATTATGCAGACAGGTGAACTGTCTGAAACAATAAAGTAACACATTGCACCAGAACAGATCAGTAATCATATTTTTTTAAAAACAATGATTACAAGGTAAAGGTGAAGATAGAAATGACTAGAAAGTCACACGCAGTCATCTAATAGAATATTAATTAGTATGCATGCATGCAAGGGTTTAATATTTAATATCAAGTGTGTCTTTCTCTTGCAGTGTTGTACCGTCTCTTTCGCTACATTATGACAATATTGACAGCGCAATCGTTAATTGAGTGTTTAATTCCCCACAGCGACCCTACTGTAGGGCAATGGGTAACTGCTATGTTATGTGAGCTGGAGTTAGTTTATCATTAACAACAGGCCTGTGCTGAAAGACCATGCAAGTATTCATTCAAAAGCACCATATGAATCACAGTTACACAACTGCTATCAGACTTCGAAAATACAAGATATATATTCTTGCGGGCACGATAAGTTTAAGATAGCAATATATATATATATATATATATATATATATATATATATATATATAATTCGTCACAGTCCTGTACTGAACTAAGCAGAATATATAGCCTGTGCATACATAAATATATAGATATCGAACTACACAGAAGGTTGACCGACTACAACTTGTCCGGACACGACGAAGGAAAACCCAGATACAGTGCAAACTTGTAAACATGTTAGTGGAAAATAGTACCTTTATCAATGTAAACCCACTTCATATTTAAATTAAACATAGCTATATTTTAACAAAAACATAATCGTGGTCTTCTTATTACCATCTTCACAACCAAGGATCCTCCCAATTTAAAGCACCGGCTGTCCCGTTTGCTGTAATAAATACTTTGCATTAATATTATTAATAATAATATTGTCTTATTGCAGCGGTTTCAAATCGCCATGCCCTACAACCACAACACGTTTTCTACCTGCATTATTATATGTCCTGAAAAAGAGGTTTTATCCAGACCCCTACCTGTCACTTACAAAAAAAATCGCCTGCTGACTGGTTTCTGTGCAGATCTGAAGGTCCCTGAGCTTTTTCTTCTCTTTGCACTGGCCCTTTTTCAGCCCGAGTCACGCACCGACCGTCCGGGACTGCAGCAGGACCAGCTACTGAAAACAAGGGAATGAATTATTTTTCTTACATCAGCTGGGAGTCGTGGGCGGATTAAATCCGGTCTACAATAATAATGGTTGCTGTGGCAGCGCAGGGGATTTTCTCTCTCTCTCTCTCTCTCTCTCTTGATTCCAGTTGATCTGCTTGCTCTCTCTCTCTCTCTCTCTCTCTCTCTCTCTCTCTCTCTCTCTCTCTCTCTCCAGTGGCGGCCGGCTGGACGAGCGGATGAGAGCGAGGCGCCCGCGCGTGAGTGACAGGCTGTCAACACGCTCCCTCGCGCTGCTCTTCCTTCCCGCCGCCGAGGAAGAGGAGCGCCGCGCGCCGCTGCCAATGAAGGGCTGTAGCGCCCGGCACGTGCTGTGCCCCCAGTAGCTCCATACACTGGCACCGCGGTGCACCCAGTTCATGTGCATGCACACATCTATTGTATTGCCAGTCTGTGCGTTACTTTCCTTCTGTGCGTTACATAATCATCTAAACACGCAGCATGGCAAGATTGCCACACGCAGTATTTGTACCACATACACCTACATATATTTATTTCAGGTATTCTAGTAAATAAATACAAATTGTACAATTACCTTCAAATAACGCATTGCACGTATTGAATATTAAATAACTATTTTGTAAAATTCAGTAATCTGTTTTATTAGGGGTTATGTATAGATATGTGTGTGTGTGTATATATATATGTATATATATATATATGTATATATATATATGTATATGTATATATATGTATATATATGTATATGTATATATACATATATATATGTATATATATATATGTATATGTATGTATATGTATATATATATATGTATATATATGTATATATATATATATGTATATATATATATACATTGATCAGCCATAACATTATGACCACCTGCCTAATATTGTGTAGGTCCCAAAACAGCCCTGACCCGTCGAGGCATGGACTCCACTAGACCTCTGAAAGTGTGCTGTGGTATCTGGCACCAAGACGTTAGCAGCAGATCCTTTAAGTCCTGTAAGTTGCGAGGTGGGGCCTCCATGAATCGGACTTGTTTGTCCAGCACATCCCACAGATGCTCGATTGGACTGAGATCTGGGGAATTTGGAGGCCAAGTCAACACCTTGAACTTGTGATTCATCAGACCAGGCCACCTTCTTCCATTGCTCCGTGGTCCAGTTCTGATGCTCACGTGCCCATTGTAGGCGCTTTCAGCAGTGGACAGGGGTCAGCATGGTCATCCTGACTGGTCTGCGGCTACGCAGTCCCATACGCAACAAACTGCGATGCACTGTGTGTTCTGACACCTTTCTATCAGAACCAGCATTAACTTTTACAGCAATTTGAGCTACAGTAGCTCGTCTGTTGGATCGGACCACACGGGCCAGCCTTCGCTCCCCATGTGCATCAATGAGCCTTGGCCGCCCATGACCCTGTTACCGGTTCACTGCTTTTCCTTCCTTGGACCACTTTTGATAGGTACTGACCACTGCAGACCGGGAACACCCCACAAGAGCTGCAGTTTTGGAGATGCTCTGACCCAGTTGTCTAGCCATCACAATTTGGCCCTTGTCAAAGTCACTCAGATCCTTACGCTTGACCATTTTTCCTGCTTCTAACACATCAACTTTGAGGACAAAATGTTCACTTGCTGCCTAATATATCCCACCCACTGACAGGTGCCACGGTAATGAGATTATCAGTGTTATTCACTTCACCTGTCAGTGGTCATAATGTTATGGCTGATCGGTGTATATATATAATTTAAAGAAAACATGTTTGCTCAGTTTCAATGACAGATAACAGTGAAATAGTTTAACACTTAGACCATACTTTAGACCATACAGCAAATACAACTGTAGTCTCAATTTCAGTTGAGCTAAACTGATATTTAAAAGGCAAATCTTTGGCAGATCATTTCATTTCAGAAATTGTATTCTGTTGGTGCAATATGCCTATATGCAGACACAAAGGCTGCCAAATTAATGCTTTGGAACATCTTATGACAAACATCACACAGTACTGTCATTAAACAAAACAGCATGGGTGAAATCTACATTATGTTAAAAAAAAGCAATCTGTAAACATATTTCAAAGCCTCTGCAAATGAGTGGGAGATATTCTACAAGAATTGTATCCTTCTGTCCTAAATAGACCTGAATAGATTGTGGCAGCAGAATTCAAATCAGTGCCCAAGCACAATACTTTACTCCACACCTAGCACTTCAGTAAAAATAATAATTGTGTAAATACTATTCTAAATATTTACACCGCTATATAATCTACCCTGATTACCTCACTGCTCATCTGCTCTTACCATATGTAACAATGCTGAGAGGGTATATATTTATCTATTTATCTATTAACAAAATTTGTACATATTGAAACATAGCATAAATATATTGAAATAACATAACGCAGATCATTTATAGTATACAGCTCTGGAAAAAATTAAGAGACCACTGCAAAATGATCAGTTTCTCTGGTTTTACTATGTATAGGTATGTGTTTGGGTAAAATGAACATTTTTGTTTCATTCTATAAACTACTGACAACATTTCTCCCAAATTCCAGCAAAAAATATGAATGGAATGGAATGGCTGCCATACATGTAGAGATGCTGATTTAAGAAAATATTGCAGTGGTCTCTTAATTTTTTCCAGAGCTGTATGTCAGTGATACATTTATTTTGAAGTATGATTTTATTTTTATTTTTTGTATGAATATAGTTCGAAAAAATATATATTTAACCTGCTATAAAGCTTCACACTAAACTAATCACAAAATAATATTCATTCATGTCTGGCGAGATTCCTCGCAAAACTAGTTTTGGAAACCTGTGGTTAAACAATTACTACATTGGAACAAAGGGGCTTGGAAGTACATGAAAACTTGAATAATCCATTTAGACAGGAAAGGGTATAATAAGAAAACAAAAATCCATACAGGTAAGTTGGGATCTGATAACAATATACATTATTTTATATGTCCTGCTTCAAAAACCCTTGAACAAATATACTGCTTTTCAGAACCCAGAATGTGCACAGTCCTTTTGTATACATCATGTGAAGATTGTAATCTGATATTCCTATAACCAAGAAAGCCACGATATCCTTAAACCTGGGCTGCTCTATTCTGTTCTTGTGTCAGTTTCCCCAGGAAACTGTGTCTCATTGGAATGGGGACCAAACTGCAAGTACCTTCACGTTCAAGTCAAAAGGAACCAAGGTCACTGTTAATATCTTATACTTAGAATGTATTTGCATCTCTCATGACAGTGCTTCATTAAAGTGTTGCATATTTTGAATAAATGTGTGTCTGCAGTGTATCATTGTACGCAAAGGTTAAAGCCATTAATGTCAAGCACTTGTGCACACATGACACACCTGCAACTCTACAATAATCTTTCTTGTTTGCTTTCTTTTAATGGGGTTATGCCCAAAAACATCAGTACAAAGCTGACAAAGATGTATTACATGTATGATAAAATGTCTAGTTTTCATGTTGATACTACTTATGGGCTAGTGCTCAAGAGTGAAACAGAATATTGTTTTGTTTTTTGTTTTTTCTAGTGAGTGAGAAAAAAGATCAAGAGGCAACAATTAGTCTGTGGTGAGGTTGGGGATAGCCTGAGTGATACAGAAACTTTATAAATGGAAGATTATGAAACACAGTCAGCTGTGGTTCACTATGAATGTACCTTTAAGGTTCTACATATTAAATTATTTGTGTGAGCAGCTATCAGGAAGTAGCTACCTTGGAAAATAAAACCCACCTATTTGATATATTTAAGCAGTAGAACCTATTCCTAGGTTCATATGTATTACTTTTTTTATTGTGAGTATCTCCTTCCATTTATTTATCTCTCATCACGCCTTTTTTCTGAAACAGGATATCAGTGGGAGAACGAGGCCTACTGACAGAAAACAGTCCCCCAGGGGGTGAAAACACTAAGCCTTCATGGGTTTTAGCTAGATTGTTCCGTAAATCGATCTATACTGTTTATAGTGACTGTGTGCATATATATGTATGTATGCATGTATATATATATATATATATATATATATATATATATATATATATATATATATATGTATATACAGTACTGTGCAAAAGTTTCATGCAGGTGTGAAAGAATGCTGTAAAGTAAGAATGCTTTCAAAAATAGACATGTTAATAGATTATATTTATCAATGAACTAAATGCAAAGTGAGTGAATAGAAGAAAAATCTACATCAAATCTACCCCAACTCCATTTAAAGAAATGCAGCCCCAAACTTGCAAGGAACCTCCACTACGCTTCACTGTTGCCTGCAGACATTCATTCATGTACCACTCTCCAGCCCTTCGGCGAAAAACTGCCTTCTGCTACAGCCAAATATTTCAGATTTTGACTCAGTCCAGAGCACCTGCTGCCATTTTTCTGCACCCCAGTTCCTGCGTTTTCGTGCACAGTTGAGACGCTTGGCCTTGTTGCCACGTCGGAGGTATGGCTTTTTGTCCGCAAGTCTTCCATGAAGGCCACTTCTGACCAGACTTCTCTGGACAGTAGATAGGTGTACCAGGGTCCCACTGTTTTCTGCCATTTCTGAGCTGATGGCATTGCTGGACATCTTCCGATTGCGAAGGGAAGTAAGCATGATGTGTCTTTCATCTGCTGCAGTAAGTTTCCTTGGCCGACCACTGCGTCTACGGTCCTCAACGTTGCCCGTTTCTTTGTGCTTCTTCAAAAGAGCTTGGACAGCACATCTGGAAACCCCTGTCTGCCTTGAAATGTCTGCCTGGTAGAGACCTTGCTGATGCAGTAGAACTACCTTGTGTCTTGTTGCTGTGCTCAGTCTTGCCATGGTGTTTGACTTTTGACAGTAAACTGTCTTCAGCAACCTCACCCTGTTAGCTGAGTTTGGCTGTTCCTCACCCAGTTTTATTCCTCCTGCACAGCTGTTTCTGTTTCAGTTAATGATTGTGTTTCAACCTACTTATTGAATTGATGATCATTAGCACCTGTTTGGTATAATTGTTTAATCATACACCTGACTATATGCCTACACAATTCCTGACTTTGTGCAAGTGTACCTAGAAGAATTGATGCTGTTTTGAAGGCAAAAGGTGGTCACACCAAATATGGATTTGATTTAGATTTCTCTTCTGTTCACTTACTTTGCATTTAGTTAATTGATAAGTATGATCTATTTTTGAAAGCATTCTTACTTTACAGCATTTTTTCACACCTGCCTAAAACTTTTGCACAGTACAGTATATCAACAAAGGCTGATGTTGATAAAGAGGATAATTATATATATATATATATATACAGCTTAGATTGCTTCTTTTTCACTTTTCATCTGTTTTGATCCATTTGATGTAGATGTAGCTATAGATATAGATATGAAGTTAAAATGTTTGAAAATATCAGAATATTAAACTTGTCTGATTGAAATGTCTTAATTTGTGTAGTTGTTCTTGTTCTTGTTCTTGTTCTTCTTTTATAAGTATAATGATTATAAGTAATGATTAATTAGTACTTTATTATGAAGTAATACATGTCTTATTGCCCTGCTTAAATAGTTCATAAACAAAACAAAATCAAAACAAAAGCCCTTGGGAATCCTGAGTTCCAGTGAAACTGCAGGAGATGCTCACTAGCATACCATCAGTCGATTCTCTGGTCTCCTTGCATCACAACAGTGTCCATTTAGTTGATATGTGGAAATGTGAATTAGCATGAATGGTTTACTTATGATTCCTCTTGAATTGAACATTTACCATGTTCACAGTTGGCAGCTGAATGCTTAATGTCTTGGGGATTTTCCACTGAAGTCAGTGTCTCATATGCATAATTTCAAAGTTTGCACATTCTCATGAACTTGATTTTCACACTCTCTATAGTGATAATGTGATTTGACTGTCTTATTTTAGACCTTTACTCTTGTCTGTGTGTACTATCAACAGTAAACACATTCTTCTTTATTCTTCTTTATATATTTCACACTCACACTTTAAGTAATAATATTGTATTCTAGCTTTACAGTACATAGGTTAAGAGACATCAACATCAAATATTTACAAAATGTATTAGACTTTAACACACTAAACTACAAAAATTGTACCGTAAAGCATTCTCTTTTCAACAAATGGATAACGTCTCAAAAACTCCCTCCATTCAACATGAGACATTAATTCACGCTTAGAGGTTTAGGGTTTGTCACACTCTGTATTGGAAAGGATCCGTGCAATAGCCTCTAAGAACCACCTTTCTGTGCTGTGGCAAATAAGTGGAATTAGTACATAATCCAGAGATAGCAAGGAATGAAAGATGTTCCCAACAGTTTGGAGCAAAAGCCAAATTTCCCTAGCTTTCTACACATTATATAAAATGAATGCATGCAAAGGGTCTGTGCACATGTATGCATAAAGACCATTTACATATGTACTTCGTGTGCCCTGATGTACTATTCCCTGCAATTTTACTTTACATATTTTTGTTTAATTGTTATTGGTTACGAAACAATGTTATAAGATGTAGCTTGAATAGATCTGGTGCCATTATATTGCAGTTTATTTAAGACTCAGAGGAGATGAAGTGAGAAGTGCATGTAGAAATTTCCAGATTTAGTAATAACAGGTGTGTGTGTATGCGTGTGTGTGTGTGTGAGAGAGAGAGAGAGAGAGAGAGAGAGAGAGAGAGAGAGAGAGAGAGAGAGAGAAAGAGAAAGAGTGTTATAACACCAGAAAGACAATTAAGTTACAGGCATAGAAAGCAGGTATAACCTCAAGCAGAGGTAAGATTATAGACTATCAAACCCTGTCTAGATTAATTAGAAGTTCACCAAATCACTAACATAGTTTACTTTGCACCAGATATCATAGTTATTGTATATATATATATATATATATATATATATATATAGTGCTTATAATATTACTTTTACTCAAATAAAGGCAATTCTGTCCCTTTACAGCAACAAAATGGCACTTCACGGTCACTGCAGTCAACAAGTATTTTTTGTTGACATATCTATAGGACAGAAACAAATATTACAAAACATACAGGTATTTTAAATAAGGGAGAGCAACCGGTTTCTTTGTAAGAATGATGGATATTTGCTGTGGATGCCTGTAATTTGAAGCAGAATAAAAAGAGAACATATACATTTTAAAATACATACTCCTGGGGCTCAACTGGCAAAAAAGAGAGAGAGCCTAGTAGTAGTAGACACAGGTAATTGTCTATTACAAATCAGTATACAAAGCGGAAAAATAATTGCTTGTTGTATATGTATCCCAAAAATAGCAACACGATAATAATTTCATATTAATGGCAACTGTGACTATACTTAATGCCCAGTCTTTATAGCATCATATGTTGCATTTACTTCCGAGATTCATTTGATTTATTTATCTCACTTTTTTCTGAAGAATGAAAAAAATAAAAAAATAAAGTCAAGTAACTGCATGAAAACACACATATATAAAAGAATATACATATATATATATATATATATATATATATGAAACTAGGCTACAAGACAGTATTGCAGCCATCTCCCAGATAAATCCCAGATATACCATATGGAGATATACCAGATTTAGAAATGTTTTTACAACCAATAGGTAGAGAATAATAACACTTTACTAAGACTTGCAAGAAGAGTGACAGAGAAAGAAATGTAATATAAAAATGTATACACTTAATTTAAACAATAGTGTTTGTAGTAATAAAGTGTATGTTGAGAATAGAATACAGTATGTATACATATGCTTCCATTAATAAAGCAGAATGGTAAAACAAAAAACACTTTTGATGCAGCATTCTAGACTGCTGGAGAAATAAGAACTTTACAAAAAGTTAAGAAGAAAAAATCTAATATTTGAGTGAGTACAAAAATAGATAGATAGAATGCAATATAGACAGAAAGATGGATCAGATTCCATAGCACTAAATGTTTCATGATAACTTCTTTTTAGCAATGGATCCAAAATGCAAAGGAAGAAATACTGAAATGTTCTGGATTTTTCGACTGTAAAATGAGTACACTCCATGTGACAGCTCTGTCTCTGCGGTAAAAGCAATGCAAGTGTCAAATGAATGGTTTAGATAAAACTATATATAGATCACAGAGGTACCTGTATGCTTATATCTTTTTCTCCCCTCTGCTACGATCTAGGTCAATGCAATGATAATTTTAAAAGACTGTCATATCCATACACAGTTCTTTCTCCGAAAATAAATACATGACAAAACAAACATACAAAACCAAATATCAATAACAAATCATAAAAGGCAGGATGCATAATAGTATTTACAGACTCTGCATGATCATGTTTTCCTCTCAAATGTAATAGAACACATTGACTTTAGTTTTTGTGTGGGTAGAACAATCCGTGACTTAACTAACTGTTTAGGTATTACTAATAACAGAACTTCGCTTTACTGAAACCTGTATTCCAAAAAATCTGTCTACTATTCCTGTCCTACCTATTGTTTCTGTTGACTTTTACTTAGCGGTTTAGGGTTTGGCACACATGGCTTTAGACTGGGTGTTAG
Organism: Amia ocellicauda; assembly: GCF_036373705.1. Classification (NCBI taxonomy): domain Eukaryota; kingdom Metazoa; phylum Chordata; class Actinopteri; order Amiiformes; family Amiidae; genus Amia; species Amia ocellicauda. The sequence goes on along the minus strand of NC_089850.1, from coordinate 43,474,021 downwards.
TAGCCGTCTGCAATGCAACATTTCTGTACTGTGGCTAGCACTTGGCATTCTGATCGCTTGTACTTCTAAGCACAGGACTTCTAGTCACTATAACCTAATTTGTTTGTGATTTTAATCTTTCTTGTTTCTGCTTCTATATTTTTTCTTTCTCCAAATACTTTATTACATTTATCCATTTCAGGGCAAATGTTTAATTAAACATATTTATTACATACATGTCATGATTCATATGGCACATATAGGGTGGCAACTGGGAAAAAAAAAACAGTAGTACAATCTTTCAAATTACACTGACTTGATGATCAAGCAGTGTGTGGTCTATGTGGATATCCAAAATATTGTACCAAGACTTGAGACATAAGTAAACAGTCAGCATGCAATTCCAGTCACATGATAAACACATGATTGTTAACTATCTTCAGAGGAGGTAAGGGCTGGAGGGAATCTTTATCTGCAGACAGACCACTGAGAGCAGGAGGCTGGTTTATAAGACATTTGAAAGGGGGCATCTATAGCCAGCCATTATATTCTAGGTAGGAGCCAAACCATATTCATATTCATTGATATTCATGAATTTCAGTTTAAAAACAGGTGATTTTCCATGCTGTGCCAGTCTGTTATTGTTGCAGCTCAGCTCTTAATTGTGTAATTCAACTAATGCTTGGCTGAATTATTCTGCAACAGATATCATAGGCTTACTATAGGCCTATTTACATACCTATAGTTATTGTTTTGCAAAACATAGTTAATACAAATTATAAGATTGGCTATACTCTTAAAAGGGCAATTCTCTCCCTTTAGAGTAGAAAATGGCGATTCACAGTCACTTCCTCTAACAAACATAAAAAAAAAAATGCTGACATATCTCTGGAAACAAATATTGCAATTCCAGGCAATTCCAGTCACATGATCAACACACATTGTTAACTACAAGAGTTGGCAGAGGCCAGAGGGAATCCTTATCTGCAGAGAGTCAACATAATTGAACCACTTTTCACTTTTTGTTGATTTTAAGAGACCCATGAACCCTGTTACATTGTAGCTCACCAAGGCCAGAGCTGGGCACCACTGGTCTGATATATTCAATAAGCTGTTATTGCTATAACTATATTCATTTATATTTAATTAATATACATATACCGTATATCTTATTAACAATATAAAAATGTGAAAGGTGTGTATTTTCACAATGAACTAAATGCAAGTCAATGTTTTTCAACGTCTCTCTAAAGAAGTCAAATATACAAATGATAAATTAATGTCCTGCTGAAACCACTCGACCTTGAGGACTTGATACGAAACTATTTGTAATAGTCTCTCTTCGACAGGTTGAGTTAAGTTTACATAGGTCTCTACTAAGGTTTGTAATCTGACAGCATTTTACATGTCAATTGATGGGCTATTAGTCAAATCTGGAACATCAAACGTTTAATTCCTTGATAAAGAATATTTAATGGATCCTTGTTTTCTCCACACATTATAATTTTTTATTATTGTATACTTAGATTTTTCTGAAAATAGTTTTTACAGCATTTGCTTGCAAAACTGATACGTTTTATAAATCCATGTGCTGTTTTTAAAACCGCAGATGTAGTGCTGTAGATAATAATATTGAGAAGTCTGAAAAATGCCAGTAATATAGTATAATATAAGCTACTGTGAACTTGTGTAGCTAGACACTAGTACAAACCTATATATGTGTATCTGGGATTTGGCATCCCAGAAAATAAAAAGGCATTTTTATACCCATAATCTTTTTTTATTGAATGCATAGAAAATGTATCAGTCCTTAAGTTAGTAATCATTATTATTATTATTATTATTATTATTATTATTATTATTATTATTATTATTATTATTATTTCACTTGTGATATAAATATCTAGAAGGAAATTTCCATTGGTCACAGAAGAAAAGCAATCTGACAGTTTATCTACTGTGATGGCAGCGTCGGGCTCTTCTAACTATATCTGTAGAATGATCCCCTGTGCAGACTGATACATGCACACATATCCTGGGTTTTCCTGGAGTGGAAATCAAGAGTAAATCCTTATGCCCTCAGAGGCATGTTTAATTGCAGCAAAACTAAACAATATGTCATAGACCCTGCGATTAGTCTTGTGATAAATTGCAGAGTAATACACTTTCATCTACAGTACTTTTCTGTAATAATGCTGGCACTTTCAAGCCCTCACTTATGGATGGAAAGTAGTTGAACTCACTGTGTTGATTTATGAGATGATAGCAGATGAGCATCACTAGCTTGGTATTAATTTGGTCTTACCTGGGAGGCTAAACCTTAGCTCTTTATGGAAACAATTGTATTTTTTATTTATTTTTTTCTATGATCAAGTGGCTGTTTTTCAATTAATATGCCACATACACTGTTATCCAGTGTGACACAGCAAGAGCTTACAAGAGGCCCCCCCAACTGAATGCTAGGCTGAGTGCTTATTGCAGTATGCAATTGAAAGAGAAGTGTGTGCTTGTAATAAAAGGTACTAAATGATCAAATTATAGTTTGAAATGGATGAGAACAGAGGTGCACAACCTTTTCACTGAAAATTGCAGCTAGCCTTTACTTTGTCATACGGGTCTTAGCCATATCAATTTTCTAATTCATCAGGAATAAAAGGTTGAGCCATAAAATGTGGAAAATGCATAGGCTGACTACTGGAGCTCGGAGCCTGCAGATTCGAATTCAGATTTGAATTGATGACCCTTGATGACACACATGTATTTGGGATATACAGTGAGGGAAAAAAGTTCTTTGATCCCCTGCTGATTTTGTACGTTTTCCCACTGACAAAGAAATGATCAGTCTATAATTTTAATGGTGGGTGTATTTTAACAGTGAGAGACAGAACAACAGCATAAAAATCCAGAAAAACGCATTTCAAAAAAGTTATAAATTGATTTGCATGTTAATGAGGGAAATAAGTATTTGATCCCCTATCAATCAGCAAGATTTCTGACTCCCAGGTGTCTTTTATACAGGTAACGAGCTGAGATTAGGAGCACTCTCTTAAAGGGAGTGCTCCTAATCTCAGCTCGTTACCTGTATAAAAGACACCTGTCCACAGAAGCAATCAATCAATCAGATTCCAAACTCTCCACCATGGCCAAGACCAAAGAGCTGTCCAAGGATGTCAGGGACAAGATTGTAGACCTACACAAGGCTGGAATGGGCTACAAGACCATCGCCAAGCAGCTTGTTGAGAAGGTGACAACAGTTGGTGCGATTATTCGCAAATTGAAGAAACACAAAATAACTGTCAGTCTCCCTCGGTCTGGGGCTCCATGCAAGATCTCACCTCGTGGAGTTTCAATGATCATGAGAACGGTGAGGAATCAGCCCAGAACTACACGGGAGGATCTTGTTAATGATCTCAAGGCAGCTAGGACCATTGTCACCAAGAAAACAATTGGTAACACACTACGCCGTGAAGGACTGAAATCCTGCAGCGCCCGCAAGGTCCTCCTGCTCAAAAAAGCACATGTACAGGTCCGTCTGAAGTTTGCCAATGAACATCTGAATGATTCAGAGGAGAACTGGGTGAAAGTGTTGTGGTCAGATGAGACCAAAATCGAGCTCTTTGGCATCAACTCAACTCACCGTGTTTGGAGGAGGAGGAATGACCCCAAGAACACCATCCCCACTGTCAAACATGGAGGTGGAAACATTATGCTTTGGGGGTGTTTTTCTGCTAAGGGGACAGGACAACTGCACCACATCAAAGGGAAGAACCTCCTTCCCTCAGCCAGGGCATTGAAAATGGGTCGTGGATGGGTATTCCAGCATGACAATGACCCAAAACACACAGCCAAGGCAACAAAGGAGTGGCTCAAGAAGAAGCACATTAAGGTCCTGGAGTGGCCTAGCCAGTCTCCAGACCTTAATCCCATAGAAAATCTGTGGAGGGAGCTGAAGGTTCGAGTTGCCAAACGTCGGCCTCGAAACCTTAATGACTTGGAGAGGATCTGCAAAGAGGAGTGGGACAAAATCCCTCCTGAGATGTGTTCAAACCTGGTGGCCAACTACAAGAAACGTCTGACCTCTGTGATTGCCAACAAGGGTTTTGCCACCAAGTACTAAGTCGAAGGGGTCAAATACTTATTTCCCTCATTAACATGCAAATCAATTTATAACTTTTTTGAAATGCGTTTTTCTGGATTTTTATGTTGTTATTCTGTCTCTCACTGTTAAAATACACCTACCATTAAAATTATAGACTGATCATTTCTTTGTCAGTGGGCAAACATAGAAAATCAGCAGGGGATCAAATACTTTTTTCCCCCACTGTATTGATGGATTCTGTCATAGCTATCAGCTTTGTCTAACCCCAGTCCACAGTTAAGGTGGTTGTGTATTCTACAGTTATAGCTTTCCTGTCTTCTGTGAACAATCACAATCTTTAAGTCTCATCATAGACATTTCTAGATTAGCAAGACTTTGTGTGGAAAGTAAACTCTAAGATCCAGTGCCCTATGGTCCCATTTCTATGGATGGTTTATCACATGAAGTGCTGCTGTGTCTGCACATTTGGGGTGTTGGTGGGCGGGGATTTAAAGGTTAGCTGTATAGCCAAAATAAACAACCCCTGTCACCTACCATTTAGAGCACTTTGTACTGGTGATTTTAATCAATCTATATCATATCTTAATATGGGGTCAGGGTAATACTATTCCTATTACTACTACTACTGATAACAATCATAATATCAATAAGAAGAAAACTAAATTATAGGACTGACTCAAGTTTTCTTAGTAATCAGCTTGGCTGTGAGAAGTTACATCCTTGCATTAGTTGTTCTTTACCTTACTTACAATCTGCATGTTCTTCTTGACAATGCCAAATCCATTATGCCACTGACTATTCTCATTGTTTCCCTTTTAAATCCCATTGGATGGCTTCACTTGGGTAATTACCTTATTCAACTCTACTGCTTTTCTAGCCATTCATTTCAAGTTTCATGTAGTTCCAAGGTTTTCCTTTTTTTCTGGTAGATTCAGGTCAAGGCTTACAAGGGCGTTCATTTATTCTTGAACAAAGCACCTCTCTGCCAGTGTGCTCTGGATTAATATCATTCTGAAGATATATGATCCCTGTAAAACTTAATAGCTCAGAGGTAAGGATAATCTCCATAGACAACATGATGATTGAACTAACTTCACATTGGCATCCCTCCACTATGTTTACAATTGCACTTTCTATGCATTTTGGTGTAGGAATGATATGTTAGTTATAACCATACAATACTGGTAAAACCATACATTATATCTTCAGAGTTAAAGTACTTAGATTACGTTGTAATGCAACATACAAATTGAAATACATTTTAATTTGCCAAATACAATCAGCAGCTTAAGGAGTTACTAAAAAATAAATAAACCATATATGCTTTTCTCTAAGTGGGCCATTTTCCCCACACATTCATACCATTTAAAAATATGTCCTGTTTAGTTTACCATAAATAAACACTTACGTGCCTTAAAATAACAACATAATGTGGCATAAATTACAATGTGTACTGTAATATATTTAAACAATGTTTGTGTTTGCAAGAAATACAGAAATACAGTTTCCAAAACCATAGCCCTGTTTCATCAGGTGTATGTTAACAAGCATCCCTAAGGAATCATCAGAGTACGGCTCATGCCCTACAGATTGACTTCTAGCCAGCCACTGGTGTGTGTGTCAGATCAAATGCTTTGTAAGAGACTCCATGGGGATTGTCTGAGGGTAAGACAACCTGCTGAAGGTCAGCATTTTGGCACACAACACTGCAGGGTCACACTGGACATTGCTTATGAAAAAGAAATTGGGCGGTTTGTCACTGGAAACCAGTATTGTTTGCAGGACATGAGAGAAGATTCCATTAATCTATGTGTGATGTGTCTAGGGTGTGGAGATACCTGTTATACTGACTTTAACATTATTCCATTCACATTTTTGAGTGGAGGCTTTATAACGACCATATGTTACTGCCACCAGGGACTATTTCATTGTAGTGCAGGAAAATGTTTTTCCTTCCTATTGGAATGGTCTGCAAGGTGACAACAATAGATGGGTCTACACTGCCATTTCAGTTCCGCATCAAATGCATCTGTAGCTTTTGATCCTGCTCAGAAATGGCAATGTAAACACTCAGTGATCAGATCAATTGTACCTCTCAGGGAGATGATACAGATCTGGATCAAATGCATCGGTAGCATTTGATCCTGGCAGTGAGGAGGATCAATAATTGTATTTTTATTTAAAATGCTTTGGTTGTGAAACAATATGAGAGTGCGCTGGTATTACTTGTAATAGTTTTTGATATAGCTCTGTTTTACTAATTTAATATATACATATAATGAAGTTTGGATATCCGTGCTAGTGCCCAAATGAAGCCCCCATGGATTTCTCAAAGTTGATCCTAATCAAATGGAAGTGTAGATGTGACACCTCTGATCTTGATCAAATGTACCGATGCAGTGAAAAAGTGCCTACTGAATCCCATAGAGCATATATGGGTTCTCTAAATGGGGTTCTCAATAGGCAACACCCTCCAATGATGATACCTGAGCTGACACAAACATTCATTTCAGAGTGGCAGACGATGCCATAGGACACCATTAGACAATGCTGAAATCGCCAGCAGTGTAAACAGTGTGTCAATGGCAGAGAAGGACAGAATAATATGACACATGTATGTATCAGTAAGTAAGGATGGATTCAGATTGGTAACAAACAAATTCCTCTAAACACATCTTGCATAGTATTAGAAATTGCTTATACACCTTGGAAATGTGACATTATTAATTTTTTCATATTAGCTCTAGGACATGTGCCAAGTGAATTAGTGGTGTGATCACTATTGGACTGCCTGCATAAGATTCTTGCTGTCACACACGACAAATGTGAGGCTTTGACTGAGGGCTGCCTTAAAGAGTGAGAGATCAAGAGCACAATGCCTGACACCAATTCCTTTCCAGCACACACACACAAAAAGATGACAATGACGAACTGTGAAACCGAGTCATGCAAAGTATAATACAGAAGCACTGCATTGATGGAAGTTTGATTTGAGCCTTTGTCATCTTTTAATTTAGGTGGTGAATAATAATAATAATAATAATAATAATAATAATAATAATAATAATAATAATAATAATAATAATAATAATAATAAAATGTTTCTGAGAGTGTCATGTATCAAATTAGATAGCCAATGTTTACTGAAGCAATTACAGAGAGTAAGAGAATGATTAACATTCAATGCAGGATAAAAATGGCATATGACATCACCCTCTAGTGGCAGATTTAAAACAGGCCCCAGGGGAAAGTAAAGTGTAAAATAAGAACCCAATCACACAATAAAACACAGGTTTTGAGATACTAATCTTCAGGGTATAACTCAGAGGAGCCATTTCAATATCTCTTAAATAGTGAGTTACATTGGTACCGGTATGAGCTTATGTCATTTCATTAATAGGGTGTAATAATTTGTTTTAGGTAGTGTTATATTTAATGGAAAAAATATATACTGTATTCTACCACATTCAACATAAATTTCAAACAACAATTTCTTACCATAAGAAACTAGGGATGCATGTAGTTTAGGTTGATATCTTATTGCTGCAATTCAATTGTCTTGTGCCTTACCAAAAGCGGCAACAGATGGAAAGTTAATGGTGTTTGACTACACCATAGTGACCAAACTGACTCCCCTCCTAATACACCAGCAGAGAGATGTGCTGAATCTGGGTCAAACGACACAGTAAAAAATGAATCACATCCCTATACTAATAGGTCAACTCTCCAAAGACCCTGACTCAAAGCTTATAAATATTGTAACGCGCACGGCCTTGGCGCCTGTCCACAGTGCACATCGCTCACCCTCACGGCCTCGTCAGCAGGGCTGGACCTTGTGCTGAAGTGGCTGGAGTGAGGGAGGTTGGGGTTCAATTACAGGTGCTGTCTACCAACCCCCCCACCAGCATCACAACTTAGATACAGGCACTTTATTAATAATTCAATGTAATACACAGAACACCAAATAATGTATTTGTCTTTGTTACACTACATTACAATATTATAACCCTTTTGTGTTTAATAACGGACTCTGCGTGTGTGTATATTAGCAGCAGTCTTTGTAAGTTCAAAGCTGGATAAAATCCTCTCCAATATGTTTCCATTTGTTTTCGCTCTCTCTCTCTATATGGACAGTTTAATTCTTCAGCCTCTTTAAATAAAGTCAATTCAGATTTTCCCTATGATGGATATTTGAAAGGCCCCAGATAAGTGTTGAATTGAATGGGCTCAGCTGAAGAGGTTCCACTGTGTGTCAATCTTCTCAATCACAGGGAGGTAATTACAGCACCAAATCTCTCACAGAGATAAAGTATTTATTGTTAAGGGAGGTGTTTTCCAATCCAGAGAGTGCAGATGTCATATTTCCCAGACATCTTGAAGCATTACTTTTTATTAAGCTCTAAAACTCTGTTTGTCATGGAATGGGTTGTAAAATCTCATTATGAGCTTTTGCAATGGTAAGTTTTTCCTTACTAAATTAGTTACATAAACTGACTGTATACTGCTGTACACTCTGAGTGTAAAGAATAACTTTATATACTTTTATTATTGGAAGTTAATTGGAGAATAAAATAAGCTTTCTTGCAGTACATGCTTATCCAGGTTGCATATCTAATACATGCTCTATAAATCCCTGGTTGATTACAGTTTATATGGATGGTGCTATATTGTAAATAACTACTGAAACACAAACTATTTGTAATTCATGGGGGAATTCGAATAATCAAACTACTTGGTTTACACTCATAAGCATGACATTTCAATAATTGCAATGGTCCATTTTCTGGATGTTTATGCTAAATTGCTTATATTTGCCATGCCCATGACCTGTACACTTTCAATGACTGATAATAACATTCAGGATTATCTAAATTGCATGAGTCCATATTGCAGTGGGGTAAGAATAATGGAAACGTCAAACATACAAGTTACCTTGATATATATTTGATATTAACTCACTAAGCAACTGTGTGTTACATCATTTATAATTATACTGGAATTATGGAAATTTATTTTTAGGGGATATTTCTATATTTTTAGTGCTTTGTCATTTTCAATTAAAGACAACGTATATATACAAGAGCTTCTATTTCCTGTCTACTTGCTAATATTACATATCCTTTCCCATTCAAATCCCCCTGCCACTGGTTATACTGCTTCCAGCTGCCCAGTTTCTTTCACATAATGTTAGCGTCATTCCTGTTTCTAGAGGCACTTACCTTTCCAATGCTGAAACATCTGAATTTGTTGGTCTATTAAATTTTCCTGTGGAGTCTTCTAGCATCTCCTGATGCACGTATATACAGAACTTATATTCCGATTAATAAGCACAATATGATTATTGCAATGACGAAAGCTACACAGATCTTCCAACACATTTAGTGCTCTTGAATGGTTGAAAAAAGGACATTTGTTACTAATGCACAGCTTTGAAAATAAAGCATGCCATTAAAATGTCTTCACGTGTCTCTTCAGCTTCAAGCTCTGTTTCAAATAAGTTTTAACTTAATTACAGCCAACATGCTTATTAATAAAGCCTTTCATTTTTATTTTTTTTTAAGATTGTATATTTCTCTGTGAAATAGTTTTTTAAACTACAGGTATCTTAGCTAATTCAGAAACAGACTGGTCCAGGCAGATTAGCAGTAAAGCAACTGAACTGATCTAACACTATCAGCAAAGTGTTTTATGTTCATACAGTATTCAAATTATGGACAGCTTTAAGATAACGTCTTAGTATCTGAAAGAAAGCATTACTTTTCTGTATTAAGATGTTATTGTACTTCACTATCGCAATATATTTTCAGCCCAGAAAAATCACTTTGATTAATCATCCATGTTTTATCTGTATTTCATATTATTTGTCAAATTAGCCAATATATGTGGTTAATTGCAGTATTAATCCTTCTTCATCAAACAACCTGCCAAACAGGTTCATTAGCAGCCAATGTTCAATTTAAGACAAGCAGAGAAACCAGTTTGCTATTGTCAGATAACACTGCATGGTTTCCAAAATATGTGCAATGAAATGTAAGAGGAAGCGCAAGTACTGTGTAGTGTTAAGAAGCAAAAATGACATATGCCAAAAATTCTACACCTGTTGTTTATGTAGCATATGTGCCAGAGATTGTGACTGATTTCTCCAAGTAAGTGAGGAAACTGCACTGTCAAAATTTGTTACATTTAGAGTCCAGGATGGGGATGTCATTATTGCTCATAGTACACAATGGCCCTGTTGCACTCTCCTCAATCTGTAGCCGGGTGTCAGACAGCAGTCCTGGGGGAGCGCAGTCCTGCTGGTTTTCTTTGCAACAGGAACTCTCTATAATTTGATTAATGTCATTATTTTCTTAGATAGGCTAATCTAAGACTTCCACATTTTAGTTTTACAGCTGATAACTGTAATATGTTGATTATTTAAAGTATTGTATTGAAGAACATTTCAGAGTCTGGAAAGAAGTATTCAATTAATCCAGTTAATCATTTAATTAGACCACTTAAGGAGCCAAGAGCTGGACTGTTGGCTAGCAGATACTAGTGGAATATCCCATTCTCAATACTCTGAATATACACTGAAAATTCAGGTCTGGAATTTTCCATTTCATATTCCGAATATGCTGTTTACACAGAGAAATATGCAGCATTATGAATCCTAGTGGGATATTAGTGGCCATGGAAACACAGTGATTGTTTTAAGATATGGGTCATAATGTAATCCCTTTTAATGATGTTGATGGTGTCCCTCACCTGTTTCAATGCTTTCCTCAAACCAATAAATATTTTTGCTTTGTCTCCTCCAAAAAAGAGTTTTCACTGCCTCAGATAAGCCCTTTGAGTTTTCCAGTCTTAATAAGAAACAAGAACTTTACACAGAACTTGGAAATGCATTATAGCTGTTTTCTTTTTTTTTTATCTTCAAAATCCATTGGTAAAATATGTATTTTTAGATGTGCTACTTTCTGAAATATAATTAGTGATCAGATCTCTAGAGTAGAAAACTATCTGATGACTAGTTTTCTTCTGAGTGGTAGTTTTAGTTACTACATTTACCACTGAGTTACACAGTAAGCTGCATGTTTAACAAACAAAAAGCGGACCATTGCTTTTTTGAAGGGGGGTTGTTGTTGGTGGTGGTGGTGGGGCATCTCTTATACACTCAAATTAAACTGTAAAATCTATTCCACTTTGAGTCAAAGAGGTATGTAATTAGATTTCATGCCTACATCCAGTTGATAAAATAATACACCCTACTCTAACTCCTACATACCTATTATATAACAAAAACACACATATACATGCTTACATACCTACCTACATACATCAACATCCCAATCTCATACACTGGACCAACAATCAAATAAAAAGACGACTATGGTAGGTGTTATTATAAATGTTGTTTGAAATTCAAAACTGAATCAGCAGTCTGAAACTTCAAGCTGTCAGTAGATTCACCTCTTAAATATTAGCTGGTATCATATTATAAAATAAGACAAATAATAACATAAACACATCCCAAGTCTTATGAGGTGCAGGGTAACAAAATATATATGTTCAGAAAAATACTGTGTCAATTTAATATGCAGCAAACATTTCAACATTTCAATCTGCAAAATTTACATTTATTTTGCAGAGTTTGTTGGATTAACAAATGGCTATATATTCAAATAATTAATTAGTACAATATAACTTATTTGTTATTCTGATTGGCTGTATGGTTTTTCATTCCTTACTCAGTGTCATTCCCATGAGCCCATGGATGCACTTTGTTTCCTGTCAGTCTAATGGTGAGACACAGAGATCCATGATCATTAGTGGAAAGAGAAAACTTCATTATTTTGAACATTGACATTGTATATTTCTTCTTGAATCTTAAATCCTTAATGTAAAGCTGCCTTTTTTCCATGTATGCATTACTACAGGGGTGTCTGACTCCAATACTGGGGGGCCAGGGTATCTTCAGGTTTATATTCCAGCCCAGCTTTTGGCTCCTTAAGTGGTCTAATTAAATGATTAACTGGATAAATGTAACACTTCTTTCCAGCCTCTGAAATGTTCTGCAGGTACATTATCAGCTGTAAAACTAAAATGTGTAAGTCTTAGATTAGCCAACCTGAGAAAATAATGACATTCATTGAATAACTGAGACCTCCCGCTGGAACAAAATCCAGCAGACACTGCAGCTCCCCAGGACTGGAGTCTGACACCCCCGTATTATGGTGTCTTTTCAATATGCATGAGAAGCATAGTTTTATACCATGTTAATGAGTTCCAACAACCTAAGTGCTTTATAGTTTTATAAATACATGGGGGGGAAATGAAAGCAAATAGGAAAAACATGAAAACAAAACAATGAATTTAAAGCAGGCTATTTAAGTAACAGAAAAGCAACACATACAGAAAAGTCATTGATGAAACAGAAGCTAAAATTACCTTCAAATGCATGGTTGGAACAGCAGTGCCAATTAGATACTATCTATATCAAGGCACAAGATAAAAACAGCACTCCAACCTCTTTCTACAATCATAAAATATTTTCCTCACATCACAGTATGGTAGTTGGGGAAAGCCATCTCCTGTAGAGAATGAAAATGTGAAGAATCATGCCTGATTTGTGAATATATAAAAAGGGGCTCATGATGCCTGGAATACATTAGACGCTGTAGGAACCAGAAAGAATTACTTAATTAGCGATACATTATGCTTCCTAGGGATGGAAGCAAAGCATACCATGTATCCGACCATGATCAAACCCTGTCTGCAAATTGTAATGGTGATTTATAAGTCACATCACAATGTTTTTTTGAAGCCACGTAACACCTTGAAACAAATCCCAATCTACAAGTCACAATCTATTTTGTCAATATGTTGGAGAAACATGTTGTGAAGCCTTGGAAGCCAAAGCCAAAATGAACTGTGATTGGAACCAACGTTAGCTGAACCAGAACTGATGGAATAAGTTATATTTTCCCTTTGCCTGTTAGAAGCCTTACAGCTTCATGTTGTTGTAATTGCAACAAGTCAGCTGTGCCTGAGGGAAAGCTGAATTATTCATAAACAGTATAACAGTACATCTATCAACGTTGGCTTATGGTGTGGTGTGAAACGTTACGTTCATTCAAGTAAAATGTGTTATATCCACTTTGCTGAAGTGCTTTAACTTGTCTTAGAGGTGGGAGTCTAAAAGTCTCCCAGCAAAGAGGAATCCTATCACAGAGCAGACCAAAAGTAGTCTAATTAAAACAATTTCAACTGCAGGAATAAGTGCAGATACAATAATGAACCAAGGCCGAGAGCAGCTTACTGCAAGTTAGAAAAAGCATTCAAGGTTGAGTGCCATATGTTCCAAATTCAGGTTTGCTGCAGTTTTGCAGACTTCGATTTGTTGTGAAAAACCACTAAAGATGAAGTCACATGCCTATTAGAATGGTGGTGCTATAGCAACATGTTTTTTAGTCTGACTGCAATTTTCCTCTATTGTGGATGCTTTCACCAAGACTGTGAATATAAGCAACTGTACAGACAGATCAAACTCTCTAGGACTGTAAATGTGACAGACATGCAGGAGATTACAGAGGAGAAGCTCCTCCAGCTCAAAAGACAGCATGTAAATTTTGTGAAAGGTGGCTGAAGGATGTCCCATGGCTGTCGGGTATATTTTACAAATCTAAAAAGTAAAGTCTGAAGTTATGCTTAATGTTAAAGACAACTACGAAGGCAGTAGACTGAGCTCATATAGAATACTGAATAGAGAACAGATACATGTATAGTAAAGTCATCATAAGCAAAAGCAAGTAAAGTCTGAGTATCGGAAACAAAACCCTTAATACAAACAAGGCAATAGGACTCAGGGCCCTTTCTGATGAGCTACCATTTTTTCCACCTTGAATTGTGCAGTATTTCCCCAAATGCTATATCCCAACTATTCTGACATTTCAATCAATCAATCAATTTATATTTAGACACTGATGGCATTATAGGTAATGATGACTAGAAAAACAGATACAAAAAACTAATCTTCAGACATGATTTAAAGGCTGAGACAGAGGAGGCATCTCTTACATAGGCTGGAAGATCATTACACAGTTTCGGGGCCCTATAACCAAATCCTCTGCCACTTGCGGTTTTCTTGTGTATTTTTGGGACCACCAGGTAACCTGAATTATTTGGATCTGAAATATAATTGATAAGAAGATCTTTTAAATAGGGAGGTGCCAGTCCCTTTAGTGATTTGAATGCTAATGAAACAAATTCCTGATTATTCACTTAGTTAAATGAATCCAAGGTGTACTGAGTAAGACTACACGTGTCAGCTATAATATATGGATACGTTTCCAGTGATTTTGCTGTTGATAGGTGATAGTTGGAGGGATGAACTGTGAATGCTCTACCTGCTTATTGGTTAGTGCAGCTATTGCCTTTGTGAAAGTGTGGGTTATTCTGATGCATCTCTATTATATTGTAATAGTAGGCACTTCTAGCAGATTATAAACTTGGTTTAGTAGATAGGCGCGGGTCTGTGCAGTAGATGGTGGCTAAGCCCATCTAAGCCCCCACCACGGCTTGATGTACGGGCCCTCTGGCAGTAAGAGAAGTCATCAGCGGAGGCTTCCACTAGTGTCATCTGGTCTTAGCCAGGTTTCAGTTAAGGGAAGTATATCTATGTGCATGTCAGTTACAGTGTCATTTATTCAGGCTGCTTTGCTAGATTGTGAGCGGATGTTTAAGACTGCAATCCTAATCATGGTGGGTGCAGTGTGAGCAGGTAATTGAGGTTGTTTAGTTTTAATTTTTATTAAGTTAATGAAGAAAGGTGCCCTAGAGGAAGGGATATGTCCAAGCCTAGGAAGAAGAATTGTTTGTGGTAATTATTATTTCAGATCTGTGTAATGTATTGGATGCCCCCAGGCAGGGATCTAGGATCAGGGTATGATTGTGCTGGAAGTCAGGCAGACTGCTGTGTAGGACTGCTACGCTACGGCCTGGCAAGTGCTCTGGAGAGTCAAGTTTGGTTAGCTGTGGATCCAGCTGGCCTGACATTAGAGCTGCACCTCATACAGACCAGTTTCTTAATCTTCTCAATTTTGATGATAACATTGTCTACATAAGCAGCTACATTGCCTTAGGTGTTTGGAGTATCTGGTCCATTATTTTCTGAGCAGTAGTATAGAGCAGTATACAAGAGTCCACAAGATGGTCTTATCTTTAACTTCTTTATACAGCTTTACACTGCAAGGTTGAACCTGAGCCATCTGAGGTCCAACCTCTGTGCATACCTCCTAATTACAACATGCAGTAAGAAATCTTTACAACCTCACCTGGGTGTCCAATGATATCTTGCTGAATAATGTTGTTCCCTGGCACACGAATAAACACGTCCCCATTTTGACAGATTAATTCATAGACTTATTTCTGGATTCCCAATAGGGAGTAACCTATCTGCACCACAGCCATTTCCCATAATACACTCTGAAAACCGTGTGCCAGGCTTTCAGTTAGGTTTACAGATGATGTACTCTTGTTCCAGGTTGGAATGGGTTTTTCGAGCTTCACCTGTAAGAAGCTTCCAGTCACTCAGTCCATTGGGCAGGAGGCCGGTCCTCTCATTCTCATCTCCCTCTGGATCTACTGGTTTCATCACAGATCTGGTGCTGCTACTGCTGCACTTGGGTGGCTTCCTGCTTTCATCAAATTGTCCATGCCTTCCATGTTTACAAGCAATTAATACCATATGATTTAAAAAGTAAGTAATGCCTGTTCTTTCCTTTGTTTATTTAGATCCCAAAGGTCTACACTTATTTCTCCAACTGAACACATGACTCCCTTATAGCTGGATAATTATGTCCTTTATATCCCCTGGGATCACTTTCAGATGCACCTAAACATGCAACAACAGTCACCTCAATTAACCCCTTGTTGAATCTCCCCCTGCATACGTACAAGAAAATGCAGTTGCTATTGTTTTCCTCAGAGGTCTTTGAATCATCTTACTTTACTGAACTAAAGTAATCTTTCTGATAGAGCAGTAGATCAGGTATAGACTTTGTAAAATAAGTTACCTAAAATATGAGTGAATTCTGCCAGACAGATTATGATAACTACGCAAATCAAGTGGTGGGTAACCCATTCACTACTGTTTTGTGGTTAAAAGCCATGTACAGTAAATGAGCACTTAAAATGATATCAATATAGAACTCTTCCTTTGTGTTTTGGAAATGCAGCTTCATTATTTTATTTTTCCTCATGCATTTTGAAGTGTCACTCAAAACAGGCAATGTTCTGTGTTCATTTCATTTTTATTATTACTTTCCTTTGGAGTAATGATGAAAGCACATAAAAGTACACTGGAAGAATCATCATGCCACAAAATTGCATAGAATCCTTTTTTTTTCCTTTTAGTCTTTTACAAAAAGGTTAATCAATACATTTTTGAACAATTCTATAATTAAAGACCAAATATGAATACAGTGTCCTTAGATCATATTATATAATGAGCATTGAATGTCAATCACAAAGTAAGACAACACTCAGACATCCCAATACAATTTACAGAGGAACATTTATTTTTAAGAAACACAAGCAAGGTCCCTTTAAACCTTTTTGTCTTCTTTTTTCTGTCATGTAATCATATATTGACAACTCAAAAACTTGATACATTTAATATAGTTAATGGAGATTGTGAAATATATTGACACCCCCAAAAAATTAAATAAAAATGTCCGGCATCTCATGAGATAAATCCTTCTAAAATACTGCTCATATCAAGCTGAACTCAGTAGTGTAAAGGTATTAAAAGTGCACTTACAATCTATTTAAATACAGATAGCTCAATATAATACAATGGCGATGTACACAGTAATGCAATTCACACATTCAACATCTAACAAGGCAAATACATTAAAGGCACAGGACTTTCACATCAGAGAGACCTTTCTAAGTTTCTAAATGTATTTTCATCAAATAAATTCTTTAAATGTAATTCAAGTAATATTAAAATGAATAAAAAGATATATTTTTTTCTTTTTCTTTACTGCAGTGGTTTAAATAAATTGGAAATGCAATAAAAAGCCAACGACTAGTTTAACTGCAGAGCCTGGCACTGTACAGATTTTTCTTTTTTAAAAAAGTGAAAAAAAGCAAACATTCCAACTTTTTAAATGGCTCCCATTTGATAATGCTGCAAAGATGCTACTGTGACTTTCACTGCAATTTAACTATATTTTACATGTGATCTGTTAACTGCAAAGCTGTAACTTTCTAAAAAATACTGTTTAAGATATATATTTTTAATTTTTTTAATATATATTTTTTTTACAAAATGCAGCATTGTACGTGTTTTGGATATCTGTTTAAGAAGTTAAACAAAACAAAAACAGCATTGTGCAAAACAAATAAGGAATTTTAGAAGATCAATTTAAGGCCTTTTTTCAAACAAGATGAATGGGTAATAAGTAAACTGAATTATCTTTTGAAAGAATAAGCATACATATTCAAATTTGCTTTTTATATGTTGTTTAAATCCAGAAATAATCAAATGGGGCCTATGAATTTTATGAATGTGGGCAATCTTTACTCAGAATATTAAACTAAGAATATTTTGGTTTATAGTGGTTTGTAGTAAATCTAAAAATTGAAATGATTTTGTTTGAATGAGGGATCTATAAAGTAAATCGAGTGACTATACAAACACAATCGTGGTGTTCTATTCAAAAGCTTGTTTTTCATATGCGTTATTTTGATATCTGGTTTTAGGGGGTCACTTCTATAATGTATGATCGTAAGTGCAAACACAATTGGTCGTATAACCAAAAATATAAGAAGTCTTCGACCAGGGTTTACTGGTTTTACATTTCCAGTTCCAGCATTGCTTTTCAATGGTCGGGATTCTCCCCTTCTCAAAATACACAATTATTAATGTAAAGTGCGTAGCTGTCAAGAAAACTTAAAACATTAGAACTTTTATAGACAAGACATGTTCTAAGCTGGTCTGAATGGGAATTATCCAGTATTTATCTATGTGCTATCCTCAATTTATTAGGTGCCACAATTTCTTGCCCAGCAGCAATATTCATCACACAATGGATTTCCTTGTGATTAACTGTTCTTTTTAGCTGTATGTAAAATACACAGAATTAATTTGATTTTCCATCTTTTCTAAAGTTTAGGAGTTTTCTGTCAGTTTAGGTACATATTAATATGTGAGGAGCTGTTGAAAGGGTTCCTAGAAATGCAATCATAAGCTTGGATATTGTGGTACTGAAATGCTCTGATTTCTGGACACGAGTCCCTGGTTACAGTTTTGCCACTTTTCTTTTGTCATTTATGTTGAAACTGCATTTTAACTGCTTCTAGAAAAGTTAAAAACGATCAGATACAATATGATTTAAATCAAATGGAGATTCTACATTAAAGTGATTTCAGTTTCACTTCCGTGTCACAATCCCTATTTCTTTTAAATGAAAAGACTAAAGACTTTTTTCCCAATCTACACCTACATCTATCAATGTAACTTCACATTGTTCACTATATAGCTAACATTTACAAGTGTACAACCACGTAAATATACTACTTTATAGACTCATGCATCCCTGAAACTTTTGTAATTAACCAAATTGTCCATAGCTGAACTGATTACTGGCATGGTTATGCAAACAAAAGTATTTCTTCCTAAAAATCATATTTGCCAGATATTAAAAAAGCAAGGAAAAAACATACATAAAACATGTCCATAAACCTCTTAACTATTATATAAAGCAAAAAACGAGAAATATAATCAGCAGCAACAAATATCTCTATCTGTCTTAGAACAAAATTAGAACAGCAAGCCACCAGTGCTTGGAGACATAAGCAAATTATCCCTGCTACTTCAGTGCAAATATACAGTGTATATGCCTCTTGTGAGTTGTGTTACAACTAGAAAAGGACTTGATATCTGTGATTATATCTGCAGTGTATTATCAGGAAGTTTAGTTTGCTTTGCCTTGCACTTTAAGAAATGTTCACGAACATTACACCTTGCTTCACCAGTAAAACACTATTTAACATTCAGACATTGTTTATGATTACTGATGTATTAAAATAATAATAATAATAATAATAATAATAATAATAATAATAAAAGTGTTAGCATGTGTCTAAAGCCAAAACACTGGCACCATGACCCATAATACAATAAGAATAATAAAAAGAAATGGACCACACTAATACACTTATAGAAGTAAATTGAAAGAAAAAAGTTCCTTCCCAAGAGGTGATTCAAGTTCAGTTTTGTTTCCTGCATTCAAAACGTAATCAATAGAAGCCCTAATTTTTTTTACAAGCAGGGCACGAGTGACTGACGCTTGAACAAAAAAATTCAATAAAACAACAAAACAAATAAAAATAAATAAAATAATAAAATAAATTAGGTAGCCTACAGCACAGCACAAATGCCTAGAGTGGTGTGTCAAAGACTTTTTCTGGGCTTTCCTCTTCTATATCCTCCTCAGATTGGTGGGTCTTGTGGTTGAGTTTTCCACTGTCAGAAGCCATGGAAAAAGAGACGGTACAGTGGTCTCCGTTCCCTTTGGTTGCCTCCTGCACGAACTCCTGGATCTCCACTGGAAGTCTTCTGAATTTGTCTTGGTACTCCTGGTCAAGCTCGCTTTGCAGCTGCAACCAAAACAAGCAATGTTGTTACGCCAGTATTGTTTCCACCAACAATTCTCGATTGGTTGGTTGACACAGTCCGTCAACACCATGGAACCTTATTACAAAGTATATTATGTCCAAAGTATATTATCACAACAAGAGGCAAGGACTTCACGTAAACCACCACCTGCAAACATCTATCATGCATTCATTCAAAGGCTTAACTCTAACTGTTATGGTTTATGATTATATTTCTAATATTCTGTGGGAACATACAAATAATAAGGTTTGAACAAGACAAAGGTGGGTGTCAGATTTCATACTCCATCAATAACTATAAAGGAAAAAGATACTGTCCACCACTGAACACAATGTCTGCTTTCAATCAAAGCAATGAACCCTGGCCTGGACCAAATGATAACATCAACCCATCCACCAGACTATTTTTAGGTAGTACTCTATGGCAGGTTTGCCTTAAATAGAAGAAGCAGATAAAGACCGCTTTTATTAAAGTCTGATGCTGAACTTCAGTGAAGCTTTGAACCAAATTAGTAGATTTTACTAACTGTCAGAGCTAAAGGACTGAGTAAACCTAAATGAAGGCCACTTAGCCTAACCAGGCATCCGCTAAATTGCAGTTTCTATAGTCCAATGAAGCAAATCAATTGTAATTGAATTTCTCTGCCTAACACCTATAAAGTGCAGGTCTCAGTATGAGCCACCAAGCAGGGATTCCTGCAGGTGATTGCTTTCATATATTTAGTAAAACTGACATTACATACATGCCTTCATATTTTCCTTCTGACAAACTGCCATTTAAATACACATACCTGCTGTTTTGAGTTAGCAGTAATTATTTTAACTGTCATTGTTGTTGGTTCCCAAGTACAAAACAATACTGTAACCACAAACAAAAGCTGGTTTGTATGGATGAGGAACATACTACCTTACTGCAAGTGCAGCCTGTAAGATACTTGCTGTTTTAGCATTTCTAAAACTCATGGAACCTGACAAATATTCCAAGCTTGAAATTGACTTGGTGAGTTGTAGAGCCAGACGCCTATAATTCATAAATGTTTGGATCACTCTAGTGGGACAGGACAATATTGTGTGAGACTGGCCCTATTGAGACTTTAAGCTTTGAGGGAAGCAAACTCTGAACTTAAAGTCCATATGGCAAGTTATGAACTTTTTAAAAGGAAACAGAATTCTGGAATACAGGGAAGAAGACACAAAGTCACTTTCTATTTCGAGAGTATAAGACATACAGAAGTATGTGACAGCAGACAGTAATCCTTGGTGGTAAGACAGAAATATGTAACCCCTTAGAACAGCATGTTCTGTAAATGTCTTGTATTTGTTGTCCCCGTTCACCACTGCTTTTTATAGACAAGTCAAAGAGATTTTTTTCAAGCACTGACTTCCTTCATGATTAAAAATTATGTAATTGTATTAATTCTGATCCAATAATTGCTTTAATGCTAATTTCACTGTTTAACTACAAGATTCTATCTCGGGGGAATACTGTAATTAAGGAAAAGCACAAAAAATGAATTATATCAGAGACAGAAGAGCTCAAAAGCGTGAATATTAGAGAGAAAAAAAAAACATGACCACATGTAATTTCATGTCTTACAATTGTTGTCATTATGTCATTTAAGGACACTACCTGCAAAGTGTACGCATAGGCGTAGGTTTAGGAATGTTGGAGAATGTTACATTGTCTCACTAATATTGTATCCCTGGCTCAACAGGCGTAGGGGACACGTTCCCCCAATTCTGAAACCAAACCTACGCCACTGAGTGTACATTACAAACTTAAACCTGTTTTTTTTTAATAAGTAGTATAAAATGGCTTCAACCAAGGTCATCCCTGATTCTCATGCAAATCACCTGGTAGCCACCTACTAATCACAAATTGAAAACTGTGTTTGAAAGAGCTGTCATGGGGTATTGGAATAGTACTTTGTGATATGTGGATGTATTCACGATCTGGAATCCACGTTTCATGTTTTTTGTCACAATAACATGAAACACTCCAGTCCTGTAGAAGTGACACAGGTAGCTTTCCAAAATGCTGCGGTGTTACTGAATTACTGTTACTGTTACTGAAGGCCAATCCCATGTGTTGTTGTAAATATAACATGCATTTGAATAAGCCGCAACGCATGCCTTGTCAAGGGCGAAATAGACCTATTAGTTTGTCCAGTAAGTGGAAAGAAATTGAAAAAAACAAACTTATTTTTTTCTTTATTTCAGTAAACAGAACTATACCGGCTTCTGTTAAAGAGCTTCTATGAGAAGAACATAACCATGAACGATAATGTACACAGGATGTTACAATGTAATGTACTACTAAGTGCCTAATCATTTATCTCTAATCTAGCCGAACACGATGGAATAGATGATTCAATAAGATGCATTATGTTGGATAAAATTCAATTATTATTACTTGGACAAATTGTTAATTTAGGAAGCTCGGCTAATCAAAAGGAATCTGAGACATATTGTACAAGAAAGTAGCCTGCATGGGACTAGACTCAGATTTTAAAGGTATTGTACATTTAAGCATTCTGTTATACTGGATTACATCAACAATGTATTCAATGTATGTACGGTGTCGTGGTTAAAAAAGGACTTTGTGAATACTTATTTCAATATATATATGTACACTCACCTAAAGGATTATTAGGAACACCATACTCATACTGTGTTTGACCCCCTTTCGCCTTCAGAACTGCCTTAATTCTACGTGGCATTGATTCAACAAGGTGCTGAAAGCATTCTTTAGAAATGTTGGCCCATATTGATAGGATAGCATCTTGCAGTTGATGGAGATTTGTGGGATGCACATCCAGGGCACGAAGCTCCCGTTCCACCACATCCCAAAGATGCTCTATTGGGTTGAGATCTGGTGACTGTGGGGGCCAGTTTATTACAGTGAACTCATTGTCATGTTCAAGAAACCAATTTGAAATGATTCAACCTTTGTGACATGGTGCATTATCCTGCTGGAAGTAGCCATCAGAGGATGGGTACATGGTGGTCATAAAGGGATGGACATGGTCAGAAACAATGCTCAGGTAGGCCGTGTCATTTAAACGATGCCCAATTGGCACTAAGGGGCCTAAAGTGTGCCAAGAAAACATCCCCCACACCATTACACCACCACCACCAGCCTGCACAGTGGTAACAAGGCATGATGGATCCATGTTCTCATTCTGTTTACGCCAAATTCTGACTCTACCATCTGAATGTCTCAACAGAAATCGAGACTCATCAGACCAGGCAACATTTTTCCAGTCTTCAACTGTCCAATTTTGGTGAGCTTGTGCAAATTGTAGCCTCTTTTTCCTATTTGTAGTGGAGATGAGTGGTACCCAGTGGGGTCTTCTGCTGTTGTAGCCCATCCGCCTCAAGGTTGTACGTGTTGTGGCTTCACAAATGCTTTGCTGCATACCTCGGTTGTAACGAGTGGTTATTTCAGTCAAAGTTGCTCTTCTATCAGCTTCAATCAGTCGGCCCATTCTCCTCTGACCTCTAGCATCAACAAGGCATTTTCGCCCACAGGACTGCCGCATACTGGATGTTTTTCCCTTTTCACACCATTCTTTGTAAACCCTAGAAATGGTTGTGCGTGAAAATCCCAGTAACTGAGCAGATTGTGAAATACTCAGACCGGCCCGTCTGGCACCAACAACCATGCCACGCTCAAAATTGCTTAAATCACCTTTCTTTCCCATTCAGACATTCAGTTTGGAGTTCAGGAGATTGTCTTGACCAGGACCACACCCCTAAATGCATTGAAGCAACTGCCATGTGATTGGTTGGTTAGATAATTGCATTAATGAGAAATTGAACAGGTGTTCCTAATAATCCTTTAGGTGAGTGTATATAGCACATATTGACTTTTTTCTAGTTTCCATTTTTGATTGTGTTGATCATAATAAAATGATTGTATCCTGTTTGTAAATGTTTACATGATTAAAAGAATACAACAATACTCCACCACAAACACCCCAAGCAGGAACTAAAGACAGCTGCAGTACAGGCCTGGCAGAGCATCACCAGGGAAGAATCCCAGCATCTGGTGATGTCTATGGGTTCCAGACTTCAGGTAGTCATTGACTGCAAAGGATTTGCCACCAAGTATTGAAACTCACAATTTAATTCATGATTATGTTAGTTTAAAATTGGGGAGACCACATATAAAAATGGGTGTAATTCCTACACTGTTCACCCAGTTTGGATGTAACTACCTTCAAATTAAAGATGAAAGTCTACACACATCTTGATTTTTACCTTTTAAATCCATTGTGGTGGTGTACAGAGCCAAAATGATGACAACTTTGTCGCTGTCCACATATTTATGGACCTAACTGTAATTTCAGATTCAGGGGTAAAGACGCAGAGTCCCTCTTAAGCAACAGAGACGTGGCCTGCCTTAATCCATACAGAAATTAGCTCTTAGCATCTATAAATGTTCTAATTTGGGGACATTAAGTGGTATTAATATATTCACAATTTCTGCCTAAAATACATAGCATAGGTTTTCAACGATCTGCAGGGACCACAGAAATATCTATCAGCCCTAGAGACTGAAGCTTACACAATCAAGGACTAAAATGGTTTTAGGAGTCTTAGGGTATAAACAATTGAAAGGAAAAATATTATAATAATAGTTTGCTTTTTACCACAAAGCCCTGAGAAGTTCTGCCTGAACTCTGTGCTATGGAGATCATAAAGAGCACGTCAGTCAGTGCTGAGTATTAAAACAACATTTCTTGGGGGAAAAAAAGCTACCCCAAGAACTCAAAGAGTATAGCAATGGCTACAGCACTCCAGCCATTCAATGAAATATTTCCAGGCAGTAGCAGTTTCTGTCGACTCACAGTGATGCTGCTATCCACGATGCGTCCCTGTATTCCAATTAGAATGCACTAATTGGATTACTGATACAACTTCAATGTTTTCCTCAGGCTATGATTTTTTTTTTGCCACATCAAAGGAGGGTGAGCCTCACGTAGGCCGCACATATTATTTAAAGGAAGCTGATAAGGGATAGACCGAAACCTCAGCCACAATGTTTTGAGTGTGAGATTCCAGGTTGATAGCTATAGAGACAAAAATAAGTATTCCGGTTCTCATATCCAGCTCTTTCACTGGCATCCACAGAGAATTTGGGCACCATCATAGATCTTCTTATGAGAAGGGTTCAAAGGTTTCCAGGCATGTGTTGTAAAAATAAATACATTATCCTTTATTCAAAATCTAGATTTTGTATGTCTCATTAAAGAGATGTTGGTGGCTAATGTCACACATAAATACAGCACTAAGTGATTGAGAACACTGATTCAATATTAAACGCTGTTCACTCTATAACTGAATGTGTTTTGTTGTGTATTAACCTTTTTCAGTTAATTATAATTATTTCTGTTCCATAATTAATGAACTTGTGAATTTAATTAACTTTGTGTTCTGCAAAATGTTCCTGAAGTTAAACTCTATTTTAACAAGTTTTAACTGGTATAGTATTAGAAGTACCTTCTGTCTAAAATGTTGACCTCCTGCAAAAATTGATTTGGCCTCTTATATATGTTACTGGATCTCCTAAATAATCTCTTAGAGGTCTATTCTCAGTAATAAGTTATTTATATCCCTGGCAAGCTCTAAAAGAGAGAGATTAATAAGCCAAAACCAACATTTTTATGTTTATTAAATTTGCACATATGCCATTACAAAGTTGGAATATTTGCAAGGACATCTTTGCCAGAATCAAAAAAGGTAACCCTGAAGAACTTCACACATCTGTAAAGTGTAATACTGTTTCCTTTACACATTTGAGATGGCTGTATTACTACAAGAGTGTACTTTAAAAGGGAAATGGATTGCCATTGTGTTACATCATTTCATCACTGAAAGGTCTACACATACATACATATTTAATCATTCATTCTACTTGTAATTTAGTCATTCATTCTCCTGTAAGATACAACTTATACAACGTTTTGTCATACACTGGCCTTTGCAGTACTTGCACGTGTATTGTTTATTTTGATATCCCTTAACACTTTGAATTAACATCTTGTCTGCACTTATCAGCTTCTTCATTCTAGTAAGACCTTATATATTGTTTACTGTATATCTCATATACACTTGTGTAAACTGTGAATTTGTTAAATGTATTATGCCTTGAATTGCACTGTGTTTTTGCACTTTGTATTGTGCTTATATTTTGTAAGTCGCCCTGGACAAGGGCGTCTGCTAAGAAATTATTAATAATAATAATATTGTAGTGACTCGCCAAACTGACAATTGGGGGGTGGGGCAGTTTGTGTGTTGTGTTTATGACTTTTAACAGATAGATAGTCCCGCACGGGATCACTGGGGGTGCTGTAATTGGAGGAGCCAGTGACTAAATAGGGGTGCCCAGGTCCCATGCGTGAGATTCAGGGACAAAGAGAAGGAGATTAAGTTCAGGCAGAGAGACTGAGTTCGGATAGTAAAGAGCAGAGCAGTCCTGAACTTGTTAATGAGAAGACTGTGTTGTGTAAGCGAATGCAGAGTGCTGACCAAGAGTAGTCGTTTCAGGAATAATAAACCATGTATTCGAAAGTGGTATACATGTCCCTGCTACCTTTCTTTCTTTTATTTTCTTGTCTGGATCATTAAAATACATAAGATATATAACGTAAATGCATTTCTTTCAAGAGAGCGACAATATGTACAATGGCCATGTTGGTACTGCTTAGAACTGGTTAAGATTTTACAATGAATGGTGCCTGGAAAATTTCCGGTTGGAAATCATAATTCTCAATGCTATTTACCAAGGAAAAAGCTTTTTGATTTGATTAGCACATCATAAGTGACAAGTACAAATAAATGCATTCCTCCTAAATTGATTACTGACTGAAAAAAATGTTTTTTAAAGGACTTTGTACTGGTTACAAATTATTTGTAGAACTTCCCTCTCGTTTCAATCTTGTTGAATACTAACTTACATAATTTAGGAATAAATGGATATTTGGCTACAGTGAACTACTAACTCCTTTTATTGCAGGAAGCTGCATTTGCATTGTCCTGATATTGAATGTTATGTTAATTATTTTGTGCAGGACCACTATCAGCATGTTTACTGTATGTACACAGTACATACATATATAACTATTTCACTTCAAGTAATTTCAGCAACTTTGCCAAAAAACAAAACAAAACAAAATATTTAATATGCATTAGGTAGCTTTAAATCAGAAATCTGTAGCGATTTTTGATAACACTAGTTTGCTGAAAACAAGATAGACCTGACAACATTTCTGACAGAAGTGTGATAGGAATGAGTCCTTGCAGTGCACTTCTGGGAGCAGACAAGTAGAAGGTGTTATCATGTGCAAATAAGCATGCCTCTCACACTATGTACACAGCCTATTTACTTAAAGGCAGTAAGCTGCTACACAGAGAGATCAGACTGCTGGAAAATGGAGCCAGCTGTTTATCAGATCAAAAGGGATCTGTTTTTCTTAATAAGGAATATTCTTTAATCCCCAACCTAACAGGGAAGTGCATGTTCTCAAACTCTAGTGTCTAGCATTACTTCTAATTTTACACTTTTAAAGTCCTCACATATGCAGGTAACCCTCACGTGGTCTCTGCTCAGTGGACCAATACTGTTACCAAGGGCACCTTGGTAGAGTTATATTTTCATCCAGCTGACATTGATTCATGTTGCCAGATGGCTAAGGACAAAATGCGATTGCTCAACACAATGTGTGACCTACTTACAAGGCTAACAATCTGCTGCCTAGCTCCAAGTACAGCATAAAGCCTTTGATTAAAATTTTAATTTTGCCTCTTCAATGGAGTGCTCGTGGCGTGTGGAGGATGCCTGCTGAACACAACTGTTCTGGGGGGCTGAAGCGCTGTGAGCCCTGACACCTCCACAAGGAGGGACTGCCATGGAGGTATGACAAGCGTGACACCTCTTTATCACCTGATGGGACTGAACATCTGAAGTAATTAAAAGTTACTCTGACATCGGAGGCTAAGCAGCCAAAGACACCGACATTCGGCCTTGAGACAACCACCCATCAAGTCTAAACACCGGCGAGAATGTCAAAGTTTTTCTGTCACTTTGCAGGTTTGTTAACCTTGTACATCCAAGCCTAAAAAATCTCCTTGTCAATTTTGAAATGGAAATGCATTATGTTTTCTGAAAAGTAAATGCACTATTTTAAATGTTTAAAACAATTAATGTTGTTAACTTAAAAAAAAAATAGAAGCATGATAATCCCTATGGACACGAAGTGCCAATAATGAATGATTAACAGGATTGAACACAAATACTTTCATTTCAGCATGACACCATATCCTAGTGCTTTTAATTAGTAATTTTTATTTTACCATTGATAAGATAAATGCATGAAGTAATGTTTACCATCTAGAACATTTATGACTTTGATGAAACAAAAACCTATTCATATAAATTGTCCTAGATAATCCTTTGATAGCTGAACTTTGAAAAAGCTTCTAAGGAATGATTATTTTGTTCACTGTTGTGTTTGTTCTATTACACTGCTATTTCGCTTTTTCTTTTCCAGATACATTTTTCATTTGTAGATCTGATTTTAGTTTTTCATTGTCATTCATTATGTCAGTAATGAGTGTTTAGAGCTATTATTTCACAGTTAAATGTTGGTGTGTGTAAAAACTACTGTGTCAATTCAGACCTGACAGTGTTACACTGTTCTACATATTGGCATTGATAAGTGTATCGAATGGCATATTCAATGTTCTAGAAGCACTTCTTTTAGACATTTGAAAATCAGGACGAGCTGCTTTTTAAAATATATCTTGCATGTTTAGCATCTGTCAAGTGACTGGATAAAATATTCAGTGTACCTTAAAGCATCAGAAAAATAAACTGATTATCTTATTCAACATCTGTCCTAATTTGAACTGCTAGCAAGGGAAGTACAACTTCTGGGAATCATATGATATTTACAGACACTTCATCCTTATCAAACTAGGTAAGTCCACAGTTTAACAATTCATTTTAAAGGACTTTCTTCTAGATCAGTCTTTTCTCACCATTTTCTTCATGTAACAGTAAAGTGAAGTTTAAAGGTCCGACACTGCTAAGTGCTAACCCTGGTTAGAACAAATCCAGGACTGTCTGCAGAGAAAGTGCTCAGATGAAGCACGATTCCATCACACCGTGCCCCCTTTCCCCCCTTCCCCTTCCCACTTCCTTTCTGACAGCCTTACTTTCACCCACCTGCCAATCTAACAAGTAAATCACAGTACTTGAGCAGAAGGAGGAATCACAAACAATTAGTAACTGGGCATTGTTTATATAAGTACATTTTTCTGATGCATTAACTTTGTATTTAAATATTTCTTTATTGGCCTATAATAGACTACAGTGCACATGTAAAGGGCTGCTGAAAGCTCGCACAGGTCTGTAGGAGTATAGCTTTTCTCCGAATCAAAATGTATTAATTTAAATTGTACAGTAGCACACAATGACAGGCAGGGATCCAGCAGCAAATTTAAAGAGATGAGACAGTTATCTAATAATGGTGACAAGTATAGTTCTCTGCTTGATTGCCTGTGATTATAGGGTGCAAACCCATACCCTTTTTTTACTTAAAAGAAGCTTATGCTAATTTTAAAACCATTAATATTTTTTTAGCAAAAGGATGTTAACAAAAATGTTAAATGGCCCAGGTTTTGAAAATATCCTAAAGTGAAAAAAAAAACATTTCATTTTTGTTAATTGTATTTTTTTTTTCTCCTACAGAATCTCCTGAAAGCAATGTGATAAAACTAATAACAGGTTGAATTATTAAGAAAATGCACCACTGTGTCTTACTCCTGGGGCGCACAGCTTTTCAAATGCATGAGTCACCAGTGCGGTGCTGATAAACAGCATCAGCAAACGAAAAAAAACAACAGTTTTAAAACACAAAACATCACTACAGATAATGGACCTGTTTCAAAATTGCTAAGTGTATTAGAAAAGCAGTTTAGTTGTGGTTGAAGTGCTTTTGGTGATGTACTGAACCTGAAACAAGTCATAATAATAATAATACTAATACTAATAAAGGTTATGAAGCCGCACATTTGAATGACCCTGTCAAACACTTATCTACACCAGTGTGTCAGAGGCAGTGCTAGGGTACATGAAAAGACCACACTGAAGACAATTTGATTAAACTCTAATAGTGTACTCTTTGCTGCCTATGGACTTTTGGCTAGCCTGCAGAGCAGTTCATTTAAAGTGTCTCCCTGTACTGGGACTGGGACCAAAAACAATAAGCAGCATGGTGATTTCCATCCATTTATACAAATAACAAGCCCACTTTAATATTCATCTTGTGCACAGGCGTGCGGTGGTGTCTCTAAATGAACATTCTCAGATTGCGAAGAGAGATTCTCGTTGCCATGGCTACTGCATACCATTCCTATTGGCTGTGGCACTTGATTACAGCCATTATCTTATGCAGTTGTTACCCAGCTCAGAGATGCAACCATTTTCTGCTGCTGAGCAGAGCACAGTAGGTTATCTTTCCCTCGTGCACTTTCATTCTCTGCTCTTGGTGAATGAAGAATGAAAACTGACCTTTTGAGCTAGGCTAGACCACATTACCAACTCTGCAGTGATATCATGTTTCACATTGAAAGAAAGAGAGAGAGAAAACAAGCCATATGACTTATTTGTAAATGCGAGGGCAGACTTGTTGAATGAATAAGCAGACAGAGCGACTCCATGTCTCATACATACTGGGCAGGCAGGGAACAGTCCACAGACAGGAGGTGGACTCGCAGACTTTGATTCGTCGTTAGGAATGGAAAAAGTCCAATGTATGACTAACAATGGGAATTAATAGCTAGTAAAACTCCTTAACACCCGATTCAATTCCTTTCACTGTGCTACTACTGCTACTACTATGACTTCTACTGATCCTTTAAAATATGAATACAAAAATGAATCATTGGAAAATGACATTTCAGATCTGGGAACCGGAATCTCATGTATAATTTTGTTTTAATTATATTCCTTTGTGAGTTCATCATTTATTTATCAGGTAATAAGTAATCTAATTTTAAAATTAATAAGAAAGGGAAACATCATTTCTGTTTTCAGATGAAACCTTTATATGCATCTGTTAATTTCTGGCAATACATTTTTTGATAAGGCCACGATTTATGGTTTTTCAGTCAGTGTAGTTACAAGGTTAAGAAAGTCTAAGAAGCATCAAAGCAATGTATGAACATTTCAGTTCCAAAATAAATGTAAAAAAACAATAAAAAGAAAATGATGGACTGTGTCATTGTATAAATGAACCCTGTACTTAATGAGATGCTTCTTAATGGATTCATAGAGAATTAAAAAGTCACTTAGAAAGACAGAAGCAAGTGTCAACTATCTTGATTGACCTGTTATAGCACTCAAGAACACAAAAACGCCTATAAGGTGACTTTGAAAGGCATTCAATAATGCCACTATAGACCTAAATGGTCCTCAATTAATGGTGCATTTTATATATAGTAAAACCCAAGTTATTCCCCCCTCTCTCTACTGGTCTAATTTAAGCAAGGTATCTGTGAAGATTCAGGACTATAGCTGAGGGAATCTCACAGATTTTATGGAAATGTTATGCCCAGCAACCAGATTTTAGGAAACTTAAAAACGTTGTTCTTACAAAATGTCAGGATGCCCAAAGTAAAATGCAAACAAACAAACTAAATACATTAACTGGTACAACCCAGGAATTTTCCATCCATCCATTATCAATATCCGTCCCAGTACAGGGTCACAGTGTGCCGAAGCCCAACCTGCAGGCATAAGGCAGGGCACACCTGGGATGGCACGCCAGACCATAGCACCACAGGACTAACATACACCTGCCACCACACTCACACAGCTACATGGAAATTTAGAGCAGCCAGCCAGCCTAAGCAGCAAGTCGTTTGGATGTGAAAGAAAACCGGAGTAAATTCACTTTGCAATTCCATATTTGGAAATGATTAATTGGTTTCTGCACAAAAATCCTGATTTAAGAGGGGATGTTGTGTTGTTGTTTTTTCACACCAGCCTGGGTGAGTTACTAAACCATGTTCAAATCAAAGTGGACATTGGATGTGCCTGTTAGCACTGTTCTGTCACTTCTGTTGCAACACACTGAGGTGTGGCGTTGTGAGATGGGGTGTTTCTGGTTCTCACCTCACTGGATGTCATCCTGACACTTTTCGTTTGCATGGTACTGTAGTAAGAAGGTGCCATTTAGCCAGGGGACAAAATAATGGGTGCACGCCACTTATCACAGACTCCAGCAGAGGATGTTAATGACTGTATCCTGATCCAAAGCTCCTACAAAAGCTATAGAGAACATCTTCAAAACACACAAATAATAATAATACAGTGTTCTGAGCAATCAAGATCTCTTTTCAAAGCTTGTGTACCATAATTATAGTGTTCAGTGTTATAGCAGGGCGATTTGATGTATATTTATGTCTTTCAGCGGTGAAGGATTCTGAACTTGCTCAGCTATACAGTATGTCAATTAGTAGTGAGCATTAGTACAAATCAAAAAGTCATCGTAGGGTAGCACAATATGGAATACTATCGAAATAGTCTTATCAAGGATTATACAGCATGGATGCGGAGCTTCCCATCACCTGAGTGGCTGTGATCAGGCCCATGTGGTTTGAAGTTCAAAGCTAGTGTAGCAAGAGAAGCTTGGAAAAATTTATCTTTTTCAATTTCTGCAATTTAATTCTGCGTTTCAAGACATGTTCTAGCATTTTAATGTGTCCTAAAAGCTTCATAGCAATCCTTATATTAAAACACATAGTGACTGAAACAAATTACTGGTTAAGAAGTCTTCACATCACATAAGAGGTTAACAGGTGATGTTTATGTGCAGCATGCATAGGATCTGAGCGGACTTGCAATACCCCAATGCTAGCCACAGTAGATTTCATATTAAAATGATGAATATCTTTAACATTGAGAAAATAATTAAACATTAACAATAACTATTTATACGTATTGTTTTAAGGTGAAGTGTGTTTGAAAACAATGACATTTAAAAATGAATTTGCACGTTCTCTCTGAAATTCAAGAGTGCTTAAGTATTTTGCAAAAAGTGATCTAACATGATACTTACACTTATGTTGTAAGTCGCCCTGGATAAGGGCGTCTGCCAAGAAATAAAAATAAAAATAATAATAATAATAATAATAATAATAATAATAATACTCCCTGAATACAACTACTAATAGAAAAATACATCAAAAGTACTTCTGACCATGAGTATCAGCACCTTTAAAGACAATTCTAAATGGATAGACAAAGTTACTAATACTAAATAAAGATTAATACGTGTAACGCTTGCAATTTAAACATGTTTTAAATAGATGTTTTCATTATTTATGTTATATAAGCCTTCAGATATTTTGTGAACTTTTTTGTGAACTTATAAATGAATGAGAGTGTGATCAAGATCGCCCAGTTGCACTATTAATCAGTAAATGTTGGCCCAGCCACTGTGCCCTAGAGAAGTAAGTTTAACTGAATCACTCTTAATATATACAGTATAAATACTGTGGCACGTCAAGTATATTTATGTATCTCTGTGGAAACAGTGATTTGATAAAAGCGACCAGCTGTTTTTCATACACACTCTCGGGCACTGCCAAGACTCATTTGATGAACAGCGTATGCAGACAGACAGACACAAAGAGGGGCTGGATAAAATAAACAATGCTTTCCCTGTGAACCGTTCAAAGAAACATTAGTGTTGTTCAATCAAATAATTTGTGCACCGTCAATCGTTCATGGTAGTAAAACAAAATGATCTTCTTGCAGCTCTTGTTTCTCACGACAATGTCAAGAATGGTCACATTCTCACTGGATTCAATAAAAAAAATAACCCACAAGAAACAACCTACTAATGCTCTCCCAGGTCCTATTTTTTAAAGACAACTTCGAAGATGTCTAAAACCCTCTTAATGTTTTGTTGCAAGGTTTACTAAGCACTGCTGCAGTAGGATACATACAAACATCTAAATAAATTAAACTGGCTGTAGGTATACATCCACACAGCTGTGATTTGTAATATATGTAACACTAGAGGGACTGTAAATGCAAATTCTTGAGAAAAGATTGAGTGTGAAGAGAAGCGCTGCAAAATTCAGAGCTATGATATTCTAGCGGGTTCTCCCGTCAGTGGACATTTTTAAAATTTAATCCAGTCCAAAGTCTCAAATAAATATTCATCACATCTTCAGCTGCAACTTTAATTACATGATTTATCCAATTCACTTGGTAACCTAGTAAGATAGCAGTTTCTGTGGAAACTATATTACATGCCATGGAATCCTATTAAACACCAAGTTTCATATCGTGAAAAAGACTGTTGGGTTGTTGACTTCAACTGGGATCTTATTTTCATTGCTTTGTAATTTATATTCAATCAATAGGCTCTCAATGAAAGTGTAATGTGTATATATATATATATATATATATATATATATTACTGTACATACTGTACTTCTGGATACTACACATTCATTTTGTTCATATGAGTCAAAAGAAAAAAAGTACATTTTTTAGTTGTAGTTGCACGCGACAGATCCTCCAGCTGAAATAAGCTGCCCTCCACAGTGAATAGTATATTTTAGTATGTGGGAGGCCCTTTTTATTTTTCACAGCCTACATGGTTGTGTGCATACACAAGAGACAATAATTTAATACATTACTCACTAAGAGGGCATGCCTTATGACATAGTATTGGCTTTGTTTCTCACTGTAGTATTTTGAAGTATGTTCTCATCAAAACACATTTGCAGAACACTGCCAATAAACAGCTGTGGAGGATGCACGACCTGATGAACTCAATTACACCAGTTAAGTTTCCAATGTCCAGTCTTTAAGTGACGTGCTAAAGATGATCACTTCCTGCTCAAATGTTTTTTCACATTATCTCGTAAGACTGACAAAACTAAAGACGTCCACCTGCTGCTCTGAGAAGATGCCGTTTTTTTCAGGCTTTTATGCATGTATCGCTGATCTAAACTTGGTGTTTTGTTAGAGTTTTCCCGATTATTGAACTCATCATTACTACTTCTAATTACACCTGTCTATCTATCTATCTTATCCACAGCATTCTTTCCAGGCAGTGCTAAATTTGTTATATTATTATATATTGAATGTGAATGTTGTAAAGAAAAAGCTACTTCTTTCTACCTAGTATCTATTCAGGTCACTATTAAGAAAAACAAAACAAAATCAAACACTATATACTTTCAGTTTTAAACCATTTAGGTAAAAAACACAAATTGTGTACTTGGAAATACAGTATTTTTGGAATATGGACTTTTTCATTAAAAGGTCCATATTTTCAGATTCTCTCTACATCCCTGCTGTCCTGTGACCTTCTGCTATCTCACCTGAAGCTGCTTCCCTCCCCCAAACATCCCTGCTGCTTCCACTGTGTCACAGAGTGGAAGACACCATTATATATATATATATATATATATATACACTCACCTAAAGGATTATTAGGAACACCATACTAAATACTGTGTTTGACCCCCTTTCGCCTTCAGAACTGCCTTAATTCTACGTGGCATTGATTCAACAAGGTGCTGAAAGCATTCTTTAGAAATGTTGGCCCATATTGATAGGATAGCATCTTGCAGTTGATGGAGATTTGTGGGATGCACATCCAGGGCACGAAGCTCCCGTTCCACCACATCCCAAAGATGCTCTATTGGGTTGAGATCTGGTGACTGTGGGGGCCAGTTTAGTACAGTGAACTCATTGTCATGTTCAAGAAACCAATTTGAAATGATTCGACCTTTGTGACATGGTGCATTATCCTGCTGGAAGTAGCCATCAGAGGATGGGTACATGGTGGTCATAAAGGGATGGACATGGTCAGAAACAATGCTCAGGTAGGCCGTGGCATTTAAACGATGCCCAATTGGCACTAAGGGGCCTAAAGTGTGCCAAGAAAACATCCCCCACACCATTACACCACCACCACCAGCCTGCACAGTGGTAACAAGGCATGATGGATCCATGTTCTCATTCTGTTTACGCCAAATTCTGACTCTACCATCTGAATGTCTCAACAGAAATCAAGACTCATCAGACCAGGCAACATTTTTCCAGTCTTCAACTGTCCAATTTTGGTGAGCTTGTGCAAATTGTAGCCTCTTTTTCCTATTTGTAGTGGAGATGAGTGGTACCCGGTGGGGTCTTCTGCTGTTGTAGCCCATCCGCCTCAAGGTTGTATGTGTTGTGGCTTCACAAATGCTTTGCTGCATACCTCGGTTGTAACGAGTGGTTATTTCAGTCAAAGTTGCTCTTCTATCAGCTTGAATCAGTCGGCCCATTCTCCTCTGACCTCTAGCATCAACAAGGCATTTTCGCCCACAGGACTGCCGCATACTGGATGTTTTTCCCTTTTCACACCATTCTTTGTAAACCCTAGAAATGGTTGTGCGTGAAAATCCCAGTAACTGAGCAGATTGTGAAATACTCAGACCGGCCCGTCTGGCACCAACAACCATGCCACGCTCAAAATTGCTTAAATCACCTTTCTTTCCCATTCAGACATTCAGTTTGGAGTTCAGGAGATTGTCTTGACCAGGACCACACCCCTAAATGCATTGAAGCAACTGCCATGTGATTGGTTGATTAGATAATTGCATTAATGAGAAATTGAACAGGTGTTCCTAATAATCCTTTAGGTGAGTGTATATATATATATATATAACACAATGTATAATATTAAACACAAACTTTATTTTACTTTATTATCATTTTCAAAACACCACTCGCAACATTAAATTGTGTTTCATGAGGGACCTCTAGTGGTTGAATTTGACACTACAGTAATCTGTTAAAAATCATGCTAATGCTAATTTGTAACTTCTTATTTAGTATATTTATTTTTTATGCATTCATTGTCTTTATTTTTAATTTGTAATCGGGCACAGAATGAACATGTCCTTGACATTTGCATGTTTCTAAAGCACTCTGTTTCAAAATTCCTGAACAAAATTACAGTGGTGGGCCATGAAACACAATAAAAAACATTCTCAAAGACTAATGTTATGTTTAACAAAATGCCACAGTCATCCTGAAAGCCACTATTCGCTTGTATTTAATGGCATGAACTGTCAACAAAATATATATATATATATATATATATATATATATTGTACATTAAGCTAAGCCCCTATGACCTAGATAAGGAAAAACTCATTACTGAGTCCACTGTGCAATAAACAAAGACCTATAATGTGTTTCTGTGAGAGGAAAGTGATCTACTTGCTTCTGTAGGCTTCAGTGACAGAAGAAACAGGCAGCTGGAGGGGACAGATGGAAGGACACATTTCTGACTGAGTATCTCTTTATGAAGATTATTTAATTTAAAAAAAGGATACTTTCCCAGGAATTCCCTGCTGAGATACAGTTCCATTGCTGCGATCTGATGAGGACCTGCTGATTTTAGGCCTGGGAACTGATAGGAAACTGAGCACGGCCAAAACATAAATCATGACTGCACTGGGCCATGACTTGACTCATCTCAGCGGACATGTTTTTAATATAAAGTAGGCGTATCATCTGTGGCTTGTATCTCTCTCAAAACACTTCCCCTTTACTTGTGATTAACTGTGTCAACCTTGATTATACAGATCAATAAAAAAATGAAAAAGTCACTTATAGTACAAGTAAAGTAAAAGTGGTTCAAATGTGGTTTCTTTCTACGTATGTACATCTATAGGAAACATTGCAGACCCTTTGGAGTGGATCAGAAGACTTGTTCTTCTTGAAAAAGCAGGACTGTGTGATGTTACTTTGGATCAGATCAAATAACAAATCTGACCCCCCCTTAGCAATTGCAAATTTTAAATCAATACTTAATGGCAGGTTTGCATTAGTGAGAATGGACACTGCCACAAAAATGTTTCCTTATAATAGTGTATATATGTTTCATTACAAAATTACAACCACAAAAATAGCAGGTATGGGAGCAGAATAGCAGCGGAAGGGGGGACCTGCACCAATTTCTTTGTAGTTGTTTGAAGGAAAACAAGTGATGAAAGCATTCTGCATTTTCAAATGTAAGTTAGCATACATTCAAATTGAATGCTATTATACAAGCAGCTCTGTTAACCTCTCGCCATTTTTCCATTTCAATATATTCGATCACATGCATTTTTACAATATTGCTCACTCTAAATAACTACAATTTCTAAAATACCTTCTCGAAAATCAAAAGTTCAAAACAATACAGTGTTCTAGAGAGGGGCAGAAAGTTACGCTTTGCATTTATGCAGCATTCTCCATGCTAAACACTTCAAACAGTCAGGGTGATACCCTAGAAGAATAGATGCTTAAGTGCGTGTTTCCCACCGGTTTCCCCATTGCTTTAGACATGTTTATTTCCTGTTTGGTCTGTTGTTTTAATTAGGTAGTGCAAAAAAGAGACATTGACTTTTGTCTCAGGTTTAACAAGATATATTGTTTAACTTCATAGGCCGAGACGCTTTTAGGTACTGCAATTGGAGGAAACTGGGGTAAACATATGGAAGCCATGAGATCAGTCACAACACATCTTTGCTGATGGCTGTGGAGAGGTCATTTCAAATTGCAAGGGGATACAAACATGGTATTTCAAGCAGACATATCCACCAACAAAAACAGACTGCACACAAAGAGAAAAGGAAGTTCCTTTCTACAAAGCGGTTTCACTAGAAACAAAAAAATGAATGGTGTTGAACTTTTGTGTTAAGCCAATTAGGGTTATGTTTGAACAGTGATCAGCACTGGGCGGCACATCCACTTGATGTATTTTTGAAGAAGCAGAGCTGACTTGTTTCAGCTCTTAATATTAATAAAAGGGTCAGTTAAAGCTCAGATGCATTATAGCTTACCTTCTTCATCTGAGGAACTCCCATCCTATAATAATAATAACAATCACACAATGTCCTCATGATCATGACGCTCCTGTGGCACATGCAGTGCAAACATTTTAGTGTGGAGAGAAACACAGTACATATGCAAAGACAGCACTCATGTACAACTCTCTCTTAGCCTCACAAAATGAACATACACATCTCAAAACGTATTCTACTTTCACTGAAACAAAGGGATTTGTGTATTTGGTGCTATGACCCATCTAATTTCATGAATCATTAATTGGTTATCCATTGGATGTCACCAAAGATGCCTAAGGGACAGGCACCTTATTGTATCATCCAGCCACTTGGATAATAATTCCCAAATTGTGAATTTGTCTGATACTCAGAATGCAGATCCATCACTTGTGAATCATAATAGCTCAGCCAACATTGTAGTTCGAGTTCTTGTTCAAATACCTAATCAAATAAATTATTACCTAAGTCCAACAAAAATCGAAATAGATTAAATCTGTTACATTTCTTTTAAAATGGGGGGTTTAGCGGGGAGACACAAAGACAAAACCAAACCATAACAAGAACAGCGATAACAATACCTTAGGTTTCTCATCCAAGATCTGCTGGCGAATATCCTTGTGTTTCTCTATGAGTTTTTCTTGTCTTTTACTTTGAGCATCTTCTAACTAAAGGAAGAAGAAGAGAAAATACACTGACCTACTAGAGAATTTAAAAATGACAAGTTATGGACTGGAAACTGATTGGGAAAAGGCATGCTTTAATCTGGTTAAGGACAATCTGTTTCTCAGTCTGAGTATGTTTTGTTTTTCCCGTCATAAAGAAATGTAGATTATGGGACTAATTGGGATGGAATTGATTACAACAGATAGCAGCCTACAACCAAATCACATCATTATTATCATCATTAAAATAATCAGGCCATTGTGGATTTTTAAAATTAAGATACATATGTCACATTATGTATTCATGCATTTATTTATTTCTAGGTGGTTGAACACACCTCATCTCAAAAGAGTTCAGTTACAACTGAAAACTTCACAGTTTACACTAGGCTGATTCAGTGTTCATCAAAAACTGAAAATATATCAGTGATAAGTAGAGTATGAGGAACAATATAAATGAATAGCTGAATAACACTGATGCAAATAAAGGGTGTGAATTATTTCGACTGTATAAATCTTTAGGCAGCATTTATTTAATCTATGGGCCTGAGCTAGTGTTAACATGCATCAAGATAACATCTGCCAAAGCATTCATCTCAAGCACTCACACGTTTGATGTACTGCACCACTTCATTGACGTAGGATCTGTTGATTTCTAATTTTTCTCTGAAAGAAACAGTTTTCAGAACAATTTGAGTGCTTTGATTAGCATTGGACTGGGATTAAATGAAGACTTTGACCCACTCGTGAATACAAAAATACTAATCTAGTAATAATATTAGCTGCGGCTTCATTTTGAGGAAGATGCTACTTTCCTTTAGTCATGAATGTGAATGCTATGATAAAGTTTTGATTTAATCAAAAGGGTGTGAAAGGCACTATAATAAATTAAAGTGTTATCACTTTTGTGTCGGTTTGTGTCTATAAAGCCTCGCTTAACTGTTATTGTAGGCTTATTATACATCGCCACCTAGTGGAGATAACTCCAATTGCTGAAAATAACAGAAAAGGTGCATCAACTGGAGGTCGTCAATGGTTTGTGAATACTACTTGATCTGTATTGCTGTTCATGCCATAGCAAGTCTGTTTACTTTTCTTTCAAATGTTACAATTTTACTTTACTTCCAAAAATACATCAATATTTTTGGAGGAACCTCTATTCATTATTAAGTAATTGCCTTTTTGATGTTCTAAGCTGTTGTATCTTGTAAGGCAAGGTGCTTTCTATTAGTTTTAGAATACAAATACATATGCCCATTCTACTGTGATCCTACCCAATATCAGCAAGAGAGTAAATATAGAAATATTTGTAGATTCCAATCAATGATGTTTGTCAAAGCCCTGTGTAAATATTGACAACAGGGCCTGCATACTCAAGCATTCATTAGACTTTAACTCACACCTGTCATTTCAGGATGCACTTGACTGAACTTCAGTTTCCATACATATACTGTAAGGATGGTTTACAGTGTCTGGCTACTCTGAGAAGTGGCTGACTGTGGAAAAATAAGTTAACTGAGTAATTAATAAAATATGCTTTTTCTTGTTTTTTACCAAGGAAACTTTTAAGAGAATATTTTATTTGGAATACATTAAAAATGCTCAACTTACTCTTCTGTTAGATTTTTCTCTCTCGATTTGGCCTCATTGATCTTCTCCTGTCTTTTTTTGTCCATTTTCTTCTTCAAGTCTTTCTTTTCTCTGAAAAAAAGAAAATGAGCAACATAAAAACCCAGCCCCAACCAAACAATAATGAAAATGTATCAGATAATAAATGAACAAAACACATTTTAAACCTACTTTACATACGTATATTTGACTGTTGTTTAATTTTGCTACCCTAAGCTGGACAAAATATTATTTTCTACCCATCAACAACAACAAAAAATGTCTAGATGGTGGGTTTGCCACAAGCAGAAGACAAGGATCCTCTGTCAAACAAGAAAACTAAAAGCTGACATCACGTATTGTAATTTGTGATTGGGTCAAAATGTTGGGAGCCGAATGGATTTATTCACTCTATTCACTCCCAGCACAAAATGATCCAGGCACTTTGTGAAGTACCACAGTGATTGATATATGATTTTGTAAAAAGAAAAGTACCAATTAAAAAGGTGACCATACACTGTACATCGATCTATATGTATGTAATTTCAAAGATTTATTACATACTTTTCACAAATCTCTTTTAATTTCTTCATTTGGTTGTTCTGGCATTCCTCAGCTACCACTGTCAGTTTCTCCACTAGCTGTAAAACAAGGAAAAACAAAGCTGATGAGAGAAACCTGATGTAGCCAACGTGTAATAAAAATTTAAAGTTTTTTTCCCCTGTCAATACTCCCTTCCATTAAATACATTTTTCAGCTGACTTGTTTATTTCAATACTCATGAGAACGCTGATAAGTGCAAGGCATGTTTAATTATTTGTGCTCTCTTACTTGACTGAGCCTGTATTGCACTAAATGAATGGTTAATGCACAAAAACAAGGCACTGAGCTGACAATCTGATTGTTGATCTCTGACTACATTAAAAAGTGTTGCTTACACAGTTGTGAAAGGTGAAATAATGTTTTTGCTTGAACCAGGTATTGATAGTAGGAATGCAAACACTATAAAACAATGTCACTATTATCTGACATTTTCTTCTGCAACAGTTACTTAAATAAATCATATAATACTCACACGACCTGGAGCAAAGTATTTTTGATTATCTAATGGGACGAAATACATACTTTGTGTTTTTAACTTAACCCCTTAGCTAGTGTGTGAACAGTGTAAAGGTTCTGTGGAGTGAAACTCACCTGTTTAATGTGCTCCCGTTTCTGGTATTTCTCACTGTAATATTGCTCCTGTCTGAGGTTGAGGAGCTGCTGTTGCTGCTGCTCCTTCAGCTCTGCTAATTTCTGGCTGCTCTCCAGATCCAAAGCAGACAATTCTTGTTCGATTGACGACGGATTGTGATCTGGACTGGATGATGTGCCCCTGAAATGGAGATATTACATTACTTGAGGTGTGGTTCTGTGATCCCTGCTAAAACAAACACACACACACACACACACACACACACACACACACACGTCCCCAACTCTTATTGATATTCCGTAGCAATGTATTCTGTGCATGTATCTTTCGTTGATTTATTTCCTTCTAATTAGTTTGACTATATAGTGGTAATTTCACTACCCCCCTGTGCAAAGAATAGTTTGTATATTGAGAGTGTTGGACCGCCAGGGATGATAAAATTAAGTGAATATGAGACAAAACACGCAACATAAGTCAGATGGCCCTGTGCGCATCCCCAAAGCATCAAGCAGTCTATGATCATTGACACTAATCTCTTCATTTATATTCCCTGCCACAGTCAGGCTACTGCAGTACACTCTGTGCTTGGGAAATGTGTATTATTTTTGTACACAACAAGTCCTTCCTTCTATTGTTGTAGCAGATATAAATTAAACCAGAAATAAATAAGCTGACCAGGAATTTTCAACTGTATCCAAGACAAAGTAGATAACATAAAAAAGATAAAATTACATGAAATTAATATTTGTTCATTTACATTACATTCAAATCTGAAATGAAGAGAATGCAAAGTACAGTCCATGCAGAGATATAAATTAGTTAAATTTACCTTCGGGTCAATAGTGTAACAATCTCATCCTTAAATATGAGTCAGTGAATTGTGCCATCACACATTTTGTAACCCCAAAGATGACCTCATTGAATTTATTTAAATTTGATATTACCCATTCTCACTTTTATAGGCCTTTCATAACTAAAATTATGTCATAACCAATAATATTGTCTATATTAGTTCAGTATCTCACCTGCTTTGAGTTTGATTCCTGAGTTAATCAAGTTTCGTATCATTTTGCAGAGGAGGGACAATAGAGTTTTATTAATCACTCATAAAGAGCAGTCACAGATGTGTGCATGCAGAGACATATCACAATTAGATACTAGGTCAGTAATGGAAACCTAAACAACAGATCCCATTACATTAGATTTCAATCTCTTGATCACAAATGGTTGTGACCTGAACTGTTTCTTCTCTTCAAGATGGTTACTTGATGTTTCTTATCTTGGTTCTGCTTTGATCAATTGTCCTTTAGCACAGCAGATAACAAAATGGCATCGTTGTTGTGTTAATGTGTACTAATATATGTTCAAATTCTACTCTGTTTCAGTTGTATTCCTTATGTTAGTTGGTACAGACTATAACGGCTGCACTTTTCTTAAAAGAAGAACTAATGTTTTCCATGCAAAAATGAAATAACTTCACTACAATATAAAAAGGTATTCTAGCAGTATCAGACAGCTGTACCAGAAAAAAAAAATCTTTAGTGTATTGAGCTCATTAGGCAAGTACTTTTAGATGTTTCAGTAAAGATTTGTCTTCAGGGTGTTTCTGGTTCAAGCTCAAATCAGGTTAAATTGATAGTACCGTCTGGGGTTCAGTGAGTGAATCAGTGATGTGACTAATCGCACCACATAGAAATTTATTGAAAGAGCAGACAGAGAAGACCCAGCCTAAACTCAAATATATAAGATCTTCTCTGTTAGAAATTCACTTTGCACCAGATATTTATTGTCACTGTTCAAAAGATTAATATTGCAAAATAGTCAAATCTAATAGCTGTATGGTTTTAACTTCTATATTAATAATTATGGGGCCAAAGAGATCACACACTATGGAAGGTGTGTGCCTGCGCTCTCTTCACAGCAGAGAGTGTTATGACCAGAAAACTGGTCATCTGAGATAGGGTGTTTTAGATTAGATTACATTTCGCCATGACTTGATGTGTCCTTATTAATGACTTCCCGAGGCAGATCAATGACAATAAGATATTTTTGGAGAGCAGCTAACACTTTAAGATGGGCAACATCAATTCACCTCCAGATCTACACAGATCTAAATAATGAATTACTCACTCAGCTTATGTTAGATGGAAGAAGTAACTGGTCTCCACCCTCCTCCAATGGCAGAGCAAAGCTACCATATTCCAAAACATCTTTTCCCCAATCCCCCTCCTCTACAACATCCAATTTCCTATCTTTTCTATGGTCAGATGTCTAAGATCACTGACTAGCTTAGCATTGAAACACCAATATATTTTTTTTCAGTGAGCTGTGTAAACACTGTTTTCCCTTTATACTTACCTTGGCATTGTATAGAGCACACAATACTTGAAAACCTGATGCTAGAATCTGAATGTGTAATATTGTATTACTGCCCTTTAAATGTCATTCATGATGTCATATAATATGATCAACCTTAAAGTTCTCAGTATACAGACACACGTATAATACATGGATGCCAACTCTGCATAGTGTTGCACTTATATCTCATTCACTCAAAAACCCCAGTCATACATGTGATGTGAAAGAGAGTTTAAAAGGCGTAAAACAGATGCTAAGGCCTGGACCAGATCAAAATTTGCATCTTCCAATCCCAATATCCTAAACCAGAAAACAATTATAGTTTTTTGGTTTGAAAGAGGATCTGTCCTTCTAACCCTGGATAAGGACGTCTGCCAATAAATAAATAATAATAGCTAATGCAATCCATGAAGTAGTGTTCTTTAATTGGATTTGGTCCAGTCCTCAGTTTAGATATTTT
Source organism: Amia ocellicauda (assembly GCF_036373705.1). NCBI lineage: Eukaryota > Metazoa > Chordata > Actinopteri > Amiiformes > Amiidae > Amia > Amia ocellicauda. The sequence continues at coordinate 43,429,076 of NC_089850.1, read as the reverse complement.
GTAGACATGGCTCAAAAAGACATTCAATAAGGGAGAACAGTTTGTAAACACAAGCACATGAAGAGAAGTAATTCACTGTCATGGAACCTACCTTTTCTTACCATCTCTCTTTGCAGATTTTTGTAGCACGGCCCTTCTCCGTAAGTACTCATTCTGAAACTCATTATATTTGGCCGTGTGCTCTTTTATCATGTCCGTCGTTTTCTTGTGATGTTTCTTTACGAGCTCCTTCATTTCTTTGTAATGCTTTCTCTGTTCCCTTACAAATGCTTTTTGTTGTTTCAGCTCCTCAATGGTCTGTGCTTCCATCTCTGCAATTACACAGAACAGGGTTACTGTGTATGAAGGCCGTTACTGCTTTACAAAAACCTGGCACAGTCACAGTCCAGGGCTGTTGTTGTTTGATATTTATTGCCGGCTTGCTTTGAAGGTATGGAGAAGAAAAGTTTTTTGACTATGAGGCCCGGAATACTTCACAACTATTTTCTCCTATTATAGCAAGGTTGGATCAAGCATTTGATTTAACATGGATGTCAAAAACCTGTACACCTGGAAAACATCTACTTACCACTGAGGACACTCTGGATGACATCTTCGGTCTTTACTGCTGGTTTCACCGAACCTAAAATAGACATCCCTTTTTTATAGTCAGGGCAGAAAAATTGCTTTATTTAAATTATTGACATGCATTAACTCTATGTTTTTTGATTATACTCAAATGCATACTGGATAAAAATGACAATAATGATAATAATAATACATGTTTATATTCACCTACCAATAGATGCCAATCAAATGAATAAACTATTAATAACATGTTTACAAATTGTCTTGATTTCAGTACAAATCAAATACAATTATCTGCAGCAAATATTTTGTTATGAAGGACTAAAAACAACTATGTGGGTCATATCAAGCTGATATGTAAGGGGTCAATGTCATATAAAGTTAAGCTTGAGGACAATGAACGCTGTTCTTATATGAACTGTCCCTCTCAAAACAGTGTGCAACTACAGAGAACATCAAGGTTAAAGTGTTACAATATGATAATCACATTCAGGGTCACAACTTTTTTGCTGCTTAAAATTTGAAAAAAAATAAAAATAAACCATAATTCAAGATGAGATGACATACATTATTTTTTATAAAGTTATTTAACTTGTCTTAATATTTGTTTAAACTTCTTCTGTTAAATCAGTCTTGTTGTGCATTGTGATCAATCCACTATGCCACACAATGCTTCTACTGCTATTACTGCCACCAATAACAATCACTCAACAAACTTTATGAGTTCTCATGAATGCCACTCCACAATGTTTTCACCTGATTAAGGCAGTGAAACAAAGAAAACAAACATTGGTACTTGTTGAAGTGTTCAAGACCTACCAGTCTGTGGCGGAGGATGCACAATCTGAGATGGTTGTTTGGGGGCGATGCACGTTGCGTGATTTACACCATTCTCTGCTGGTGCCGGCTTGGGCTCAGCGCTGGGCTCTGAAGGGGCATCGCCAGGTTCAACCTGAAAAAAGACATCATACTCAACGACGAACAAGAGCTTAGTTTCTTATATTATTACCATTGTTTTTCCTCTCCTGCATGTTTTTTTAACAATTAAAATTTGAATAAATAAATACAAATTATAAAAAGCAACACAAGGGCAATATAATACATACTACATGATAAGATTATTTAGAAGCCATGTCTTCCAACAGAAAGATAGATTTAGAAACCCAGTTTTAATGTTTATTAAAAGCAACGTAAGTTATGTGGAAGTGGTTGGTGTACTATCCCAATAGCACACTGAAAGGAAAATGCACAAAATATATTCCTAGTGAAGTTATTAAAATCAAATAAATTATACATTTTGGAAGAATGAGTTGATACAGTCTATTCTCATGACTGTGTTCATAAGTTCTGAAATACCGTAGTTTAGGAGTATTCTTACATACACTTGAACACTTTAAATGGAAGAATACATATAAACTTAACTTAACATCTAGTCAAGACACACCCAGTACATTATACAGCCAAAAATCCGTTGACAAAAACCATACATTTAACTTTTTCGTATTGTACAATATGCAAGTACCGCATGTAAACAATAGGAAGAAAAAAAAAGACAAAATAGCACAGAAAGGAAAGGCAAACTCTCAGTACCTCCAGCCTGCTGCGGACTGTGTAAACGTAACTGTGGTATCCAATTCTCCTAAGCATTGTTCAGCATGCTCAAGCTCTGCCTGCTGTCTGCTGTCTCTCAAGTTTAAGTATGCGGTGCCTTTCTGTCCATGTGAGTTTCCTCCCTCCCACCCTCAGAGTCTGAGGACAGAACCACCAGCTCCTAAAGTGTTCAGCATCAGTTTCACTCTCAACAGGTTTCCCAGGCAGCTCCGCTCCCCAGACAGCCAAAAATGCTCCAACGGCAGTTGCCATGACGTCTGATTTGAGTGGTTCTTGATTTGCTCCCCTGCTTGCATCTTGCTTCACTCTTTGATGATAATTACATCCACACAGTGCAGCTGTGAAGCTCTTTTTTTCCCCATACTGCTCCACCCTTGAAACGTATGACATATCACTTCAACTGTGTGGCTATTAATGGTTGGGGCAGCATTACTGTGTTTCCCAGATTATGCTGTTACATTATGGATTATCATGGAAGGTTGTTGTGCTTTTTGTCCTGTGCAATCATTCCAGATCAATGCAGTGAACTGGTGCAGTTCACCTGTTGGATTTAAGACTACAACTTATCAAAACCGAAAAACAAGCTAAACTGTATCCAGTACTCAATAATACCAAAAACAAAACATGCTGTTACTTGTGGTATGTAAATCAAGCACTCCAGGGTAACACTACTCTCACCGGTTCACATTTGCTGGAGGAAGAAGTAGTGATTCTCAATTGCTGTACCACAATTTCGAGCCACAGAACCCCTGCCAAATCTGTTGAAAATCCAATTTTTATAGACAACTTTAAATGCTGTCAATAACAAGTTGATACGAAACAGGTGTCCAATACAAGGAGGTGTCTGGAGTTTGTTAGGGAAATTATTGTGGGTTTCACGATGGTCATCCATATGACTTTTGTTAATGTTTCTCAATGCAGAATAAAAAGCAATAGATGTTTTGACAAATACAATGTTGGGTATAAAAATTGGTCCTGAAGCAGATTTGGTAGGCCTTTTATAACTAGTAACCAGTGAGAGTGCTTTTTGTAGAGTGCCACCTGATTTAAAGACCAACTGAATAGTATTTCTATATAAAAACATACTATAAACCAAACACAGTCTATTTCCTGGTTGGTGTTTAGATTGTGCAGTGTGCTTTTCCGTAATCGTTATCTACTTCAGTGCTGAGAAATATCTGAGAAGATTTTCCTTTCTCACTGCTTGAACTCTGTTCGCATTATGTTACTTGCAGGGAGCAGAGCACAGTCACAACACCACCCCATCTCAGCTCCATCTCCCTCTCTATCCATACACAGAAGTGCGTGATCTGCTTCTCAAATGCAGAAAATCAATCTGTCTGTCTATTCGTCTAGGAGCAGAGGGAGAGAGAGCTTCACGTAGGGGCAGAGTGATGTTGTGTCAAGCCATCCCAGGCACTTATAAGTGCTGATGTTTTTTTATTTAATAACCATTTAAAGCAGGGTTCCCTAATCTTTCAGCTGTCAGGGCCACATCACTCAGTGCTGCTCTTATGATTGGCTGGAGCAGGTCAATTATTAAAAATAATACATACATTTTGGTACAGAACTAAGAATTTTCACAATAGGAGAAAAATAGTTTAAGGTGTGTCATTCATTGAAATTATAGTAGCAATTGTATTATATCTGACGGCTGTGTATTCCAGCGGAGCGCCGCCGATCTGTGTTTTCCCTCTCCGCAATGCACTTGCCAGCTGAAAGCCATCAGTGCCTGTGGTATCTGTATGTCAGGTGAAAGGTGTCTGCTTTCATGTCTCATGACTCTTTGATAATTTTTCAGACACACTCTACTCTACTAATAAATGTCCTATTTTCTCCCAAAAGTACAAAATGAAATGGACTGAGTGAATTACAGCGCAGCCAGCTCACAGGGCTGAGGTACGTTACGTATTCTTATACAGCAGCATTGGAACTGGAAAAAGTGCTTCTGATTCAGATCTGCTCTGTCAGGGTAAATGGGCTCACAGGATGGAAACTAAAAATTATGCAAGCAACACCCAAAAAAACAAGTATGCAACTGATTTTCTGAAAAATGGAGAATGAAACTGACTGAGTGAATTATTGCACAGTGGACCAGATCTGAATCAGATCAAGTCACCTGAAACTGGCTGCAGTCCCTGCAGTCCCAGTGTAGTTTCTTAATCCAAAGCTAAGGTCCAGTGCAGCTCAGTGCATTGTAACAAGCACAGCATCTGTATGATTTAAAGTAGAGCTCCTGAACACACTAATAAGAAAATGCTTATAATAATTCAAAGGCACAATTAATTGACCTTTAATATCAAGATAACTAGTATACTTGATTTCTATTATTATTATTATTATTATTATTATTATTAGGTACCACATACACTTTGGAAGTATGTCCATATTTTGGGCCTCGTTTATTTTGCTTAAGTTTGGTATTTACCTGAACTCTCTCTTGAGAGTTGTTTGTCATGCACTAACTACAGACCCCGCCTAAGGAGGCCAGTCAGCCAGTTAAGTTGTCAAAGTGTTTAATTAATGTTTTGGGAAATGCATTAAGACTGCTGCATAAAAAAATGCTTTCTAATCATAAGCACTAAAAGTATTATCAGTTACTAACAACTGAACAATATATGCAAGCAGAATATCCAATATACTGTTTATGTATTTTGATTGTATTTGTTCAGTATTCATTCAATTATACATTTGCCTGGAAATCTGTGTAGGAAAGAAGAAACACTTCTTAAACTGCTCAATATAATAGCAGATATGATTTGCATTCCCAAGATATGATTGTATCTAATAGAAACAAAAACAATTATTGAAATATGAAATACATAAATGAAAAATGCATTTGTCTGACCTAATCAGAATGTTGCTGTAGCATCAGACTTGGTGAAATTATAATCTAATTAAGAAATCAACACCCAAGAATGTCTTACCTCTTTGTTAATTTCCTCTTCTTCTTCAAGTGTCAGAGCCACTAGCTGCCTGGCTCTCTGCTCCATTAGGTTGACATATCTGATAGGGTTGGACAGGGCCTCGATCACATCTGTAAAATAACACTCAATTAGAAACATGACTGTAAAGGATTAGTAAGTGGATTAATTTCTATAGTATACTAAAAATCTATTTGCAAATTGGAGGCAGTTGTACTATACATTAAGAATAGACAGCATGGTTAACTATACCAATTATGATCATTGTGCAATTTTAACAAAATTATATTTCAGAAAAGCTTAAGCTGGAAGGAAAACCGATCCGTCAAATTGTTATTCAGTTAGTAGTTTGATGTTTTGGAGTTTTGAAAGAAGAACAATTTACCAGCAAAGGTATCAGGCACATAATCCTTCACTTCGATGTACACAAAAACAGCAGGCAGAGTAAGAGGCTGGTTCTTTTCATTTCTCAGGCCAATGTAGTGGTACCCTGAAAAGAGAAAGGTTGGCATTTTATGATCCAGCAGTTCCTGTGACAGGAATGTTTTAAGTCACACAGGACACATGCTGGGACTCTTACCTGGTCGGATAGCAGAGACAGGGATAATTCTGTGGCCTATAAATTTACCACCTTCTTCAAACACTGCTATTCTCAGGGATGCCAACGAGGGCAGAACTACCTACAAAATACAGGGGTGTCTGAGTCAGATACAGATTAAATATATCACTATATATACACTTTGCATTACCAAGGAGCTGCCTATGATGTTGAATGTGCAGGCAGAGAGGAAAGCATGGTGGGAGTGACCCCTGTAGGACAGCAGTGGAAGTGCACCTACATGATGCATGAAGACAAAAGCACAGATACCAGCCTCATAGGAGAGAACCTTTGAAAACCATTTTCTCTTATTATATATATATTTACTTTATACATAGTATAGGGACAAGTTACACAAATGCATGTTTTGTCTTAGACTAACATTTAGCCACCAACAATGGATGCTACTAAGCTGTACTTGTCCTCAGAGCAGGAAGCTGGCTTCAGTGAAATGGAAGAGGTGAACTTTGACAGTTACAAGCATGTACATAAATTATGTTTATAGTTGCCATGGTTTCAAAAAAAGGCACACAGCAGGGTAAACAATCTCAAAAGATGAAACCAATCAAATACAGTTATTATAACTGAGAAAGACTGGCATTTGAAAGAGTAGCTTTAACATGTCTGATCTATTGCCATTTCAGAGCTTTTGACAACAGAGCTCCTTGCTACTGATATTAATTTTAATACAATGACATTCTTGACTGGTGTGGAGTGTGAACACTAGATGGACTCAGCTAATTCGATGTAGGGTTGTTGACCTTAGTATGAGAACAATAAAAAAAATGGATGCCACTCCTTTTTTCGTATTTTGCTACTACTTGCTCATATACAGCAAAGAATAACTGTGTTTCAATCTCTTTCCAAAAAAAGATAAATACAAAAGCCAGAATATGGGGGGAGGGGTTAATAATTAATCTTACATAAAAGCACATATGGTAAAGGATATGAAGAATACTTGAAATCAGTGTTGTTCATTTATGCAGCTCAGATACTCAGATGTAAAAGCCCTTCATAGCCATAGTGAAGCTATCACTGTTTGGGTTTTGTACTGGGGACTACTCCACTTAAGCTCAATAACACAATACAACTGCTATTTTAAGTGTAGAGACATACAGTCTGTTAAGATAAAAGCAATTTGTTCAACTTGATTAAAAATAAGGGCAATCTCATAAGATTCTGGAAAAATTGGTCATTTAGAAAATCATGATTTAGACACTTTCAAAATTAAACTGCTTTATTTACCTTTTTAAACACTATAGGGTCCTCCTCCCAAATAGGATTGACAGCATTTCCTTGTGAGGTCTTTGTCTTGAAAGCTTTCCTTCTTGTATCGACAGGAAGTCCAAACATGTCGATTTCTGCGTAAGTCCCAACTTTCTTATCTGATAGAAACTGGCCCGATATTATCTAAAAAAAACAAAAAAGAAAAAAAGTCAGAACTATATAGGCTATATCTATGTGTTTAAGTATAAGGAAACAGATAGATATTTAAAACATATTAGCAAATTGTATTTTATAACATTATAAATAACAATAATAATTAAAAAAATATATATGACACATGGGAGATTATCCACTGTAAATCTTCAGAATTTCAGAATAGTATTTTTTACTGCGAACATTTGGATGGATTCGTTTTTCTGTGTCTCCAAATGTCAGTGTTGACCTCAAACACCTGGAATCTGGTACAACTGGCAGTCAGGAGGTCAGAGGCTGGGAGACTCACCTTGACTGACAAGGTGTTTGCTACGATTCCATCCACAGTGCTCTCTGTGAAAGGGTCAAAGTGCTTGTCTGGACGCCTCATGAATTCAGGTTTGAGCCGATAGCCACTCTTGCCGTTATATTCATACATCCCAAGGTTTAACTGCATTGAGAGGTCTGCTCCAATATGAAAGACACAATAAAAACTATTCAAAACAACGTCAAAGTCAGCTTAAAAAGTGAAACCAGAAAGCCACCAGGGGGTGAAACAAAGAGACAGATTGCTTGACTTCAAAGCTTTATCCCAATGGTACTGTGCCAGGGGTGTAGTGTTTCCATTACTTTGATTTCTGATAGCTAAACAACATATGTATCATCTTACCTATAGTTTGGAAGTTTAATGCTACCAGTTGACATCCTGCATTCCAGAAGACTTGAGGCATGTAGTTAGAAGAGTCGACTCTGGTGCCCTTGGGATAGATGCGGCTGAGCTGTAACTTGTTGTACCTGGAGGGAAGTTGTTAAGAAAAGGAACCAACCAAATATATGTTGTTGTTGTTTTTTAGTTTCTTGTTTACAAAATTTACTGAAAATTTGAATGCCTTTGTGGAAGATCTATTGTCTACTTTTGTTTTCAGAGCAAACGATCAATATTGGAGACAACAGTATCAGAAGCCTTCAAACAGGGTTATTTAATATTCTACAGTACTGTGCAAAAGTTTTAGGCAGGTGTGAAAAAATGCTGTAAAGTAAGAATGCTGTCAAAAATAGACGTTAATAGATTATATTTATCAATTAACTAAATGCAAAGTGGGTGAACAGAAGAAAAATCTAAATCAAATCCATATTTGGTGTGACCACCCTTTGCCTTCAAAACAGCATCAATTCTTCTAGGTACACTTGCACAAAGTCAGAGTCAGAATAAACAATTATACCAAATAGGTGCTAATGATCATCAATTCAATATGTAGGTTGAAACACAATCATTAACTGAAACAGAAACAGCTGTGTAGGAGGAATAAAACTGGGTGAGGAACAGCCAAACTCAGCTAACAAGGTGAGGCTGCTGAAGACAGTTTACTGTCAAAAGTCAAACACCATGGCACGACTGAGCACAGCAACAAGATAGTTATACTGCATCAGTAAGGTCTCTGACAGCCAGAAATTTATTTTGAGACGGCCGAAAGGTGACCTAAATGTGAATATGAACGCGCCGGGCCCTGGGCCAGGTGGAAAGCGTCAGTGTGTGATGCAACTCAAGCCACGCCCTCAGAGACTCGAGTGTTTGATTCAAAGGAGACGCCACTTCTCGCCAATGGAGATGTAAATACAGGCACCAAAAAAGCCAAACAAGACAAACAGTATTTTCTCTGTATTGTTTGAATGTTATATCGATCTATAGCCCTAAATGTACTGATACATTTCACTAGCTCACATCTTTATATATATATATATATATATACAACCCCAATTCCGAAAAAGTTGGGACAGTATGGAAAACGCTAATAAAAACAAAGACGAGTGATTTGTAAATGTACTTTGTACTTTTAAACAAAAAACGTATAAAGACAAGGTATTTGATGTTTTACCTAATCAACTGCATAGTATTTTGAAGGTAAACGTTTATTTTGAAATTGATGCATGCAACACGTTCAAAAAAGTTGGGACTGGGGCAATTTAGTACTAATAGTGATGTGACAAGTTGAAATAAGAAGGTGATGTGAAACAGGTGAGGTAATCGTGTAATCATAGTATATAAGCAGCCTCCAAAAATGCCCAAGAGCAAGGATGGGTCGAGGCTCGCCAATCTGCCAACAGATGCATCTGCGAATAATCCAAAACTTTGAGAACAACATTCCCCAAAGACAAATCGGTAGGATTTTGAGCATTTCACCTTCTGCAGTGCAATACAATTAAAAGATTAAAGAAATCCGGTCAAATCTCGGTGCGTAAAGGGCAAGGCCGAAAACCACTTCTGAATGCGCGTGATCTCCGATCCCTTAGACGTCACTGTCTTAAAAACCATCATGAGTCTGTAATGGATATCCTGACATGGGCTCGGGAATACTTTGGTAAACCTTTGTCAGTCAGCACCATTCGCCGCTGCATCCACAGATGCAATTTAAGGCTTTACTATGCAAAACAGAAGCCAGACATCAACACTGTCCAGAAGCGCCGCCGACTTCTTTGGGCTCAGTCTCATCTGACATGGACAGTAGTACAGTGGAATCTTGTTTTGTGGTCCGACGAGTCAACATTTCAAATAGTTTTTGGACAAAACAGCCGTCGTGTTCTCCGGGCCAAAGAGGAAAAGGACCATCCAAGCTGTTATCAGCGTCAGGTCCAAAAGCCAGCGTCTGTCATTGGGGTGTGTCAGTGCCCATGGCATGGGTAACTTGCACATTTGTGAGGGCACCATTAATGCAGAAAGATATGTACACATTTTGGAGCAACATATGCTGCCATTCAGACGTCGTCTTTTCCAGGGACGTCCCTGCATTTTCCAGCAGGACAACGCCAAACCACATTCTGCCCGGATTACAAGTGCATGGTTGCATAGGCAGAGAGTGCGGGTGCTAGCATGGCCTGCCTGCAGTCCTGACCTGTCTCCTAATGAGAATGTGTGGCGCATTATGAAGTGCAAAATAAGGCAACGAAAGCCCTGTACAGTTGTGCAGCTGAAGAAATGCATAATGGATGAATGGGGGAAAATTCTGCTTGCTAAACTTAACCAACTGGTGTCTTCAGTGCCCAAACGCTTAATAAGTGTTATTAAAGGAAAAGGTGATGTAACACAGTGGTAAACAGTAGACTGTCCCAACTGTCCCAGTGTGTTGTTGTCATCAGATTTGAAATGAGTGTATATTTTCAGAAATAAATTAAATTCACAAAGTAAAACATCAAATAATGTGTTAATAATGTGCTTTTAATATAGTACAGGGTGAATTGAATTTTCAAATGATATATATATTTTTTTTTGCATTTTTCATATTGTCCCAACTTTTTGGTAATTGGGGTTGTATATATAAAACAGTATAGGCTAAGTAATGCGTTATAATGTAAACAGTTCAACTGCTCAGTCAATTAAAATAAAAGTGTGTGTAGCTGGTAAACTTGCTATTGTTTTTTTCGTCTACTAATTATGATTGAAGTCAAATTTAACAGTATGCAATTTTCAGGTGTAAATTGCATTGTGAAATTGTGAACGGGACCATGTAACTTTATTCACTTATCCCAATTTTGAATTAAAAGATATACATTTAACCGAAGCAGGTTTCCATTCAAATCAATGCATTTTAAAACGAGACCAGCTGTTTACTATGCAATCCAAAATGCAATTATATTGACTTTAAAAATGACAACAAACGCAGTGGATTCCAGAGAAAAAGTTGCATGTTTTTCCGAGGAAATACTGAGCAGAAGCTTGGATTGCATGGGACAGATTGACCTGCAATCAAAGAGACAGACACTTTTGAAGTACTACTACTGTAATATATTATATGTATGTGTGTGTGTGTATGTAATACACATTTTTAGATTATAAATCTCAATAGGCTCTTTATAACTAATGCATACATTAAATCTATCATTAGTGTTTTATTTTTGTCATCAGTGTATTTTCTGATTAAATGCTGAGAGTTTCACTGCAGAAGAAATATGGGGCTACATTTCCCTGCACTCAACTCCATCTTCATTACAAAAGGATACTCCACAAACTCAACAGGTGACTTGGTCAGCTGCTCTAGGGCTTTTGTCTCCACAAATGATGACATTTCAAAACTTCTGTTAATTTCTGAAAAAACAGTATATGTATTTAAACTTGGTGATACACAAAAACACAATTAAAAATAATGTATAAATACATTAATGTTTTCTCTTTTAAAGATTTATCTTTTAATTTAAATGATCTAAATACGGAGGAACAGTACGCCATAAGTTTAATCAATCACTAAATTAAGGTTCTCAAAATGCATTGAACCACCTTCTGTCACAATATTTGTTGTAAAATATTACAGAAAATCATTCAGTTAAGAATAATTAGTGTGAATCAATATGTTGTGGTGGAGAAGACATTTTTATGCAGCAAGTTATCCGGCATTAAATGAATATATATAACAAAAACAAATATTTTCTAAAAGAACTAAAGGTACGTTTGGGATAATAAATGTGTGAATTTTACAGTTGTGTGACAAATAAAGACACAAATAAATTGGTAAAAGTATGAGGCCAAAAAGCTAAATGTGGCATTTCCGATTGTGTGAAAGTCCTTACTTTTGGAACCTTCGAAACTGTCAAACTTCACGGGCTGTATGTAGTTTACGAGGTTTGACATTTCTTCAGTGGCAAAAGCCTCACTTCCCGCAGTCCCCTGCAGATATCAAGCAAAACAGATCAACATCTAGTGCATTCATCAGCATTGTATTGGAACTCTGGCTTCCCCTTAACGCCCACGTAACAGCAAGATGTCATTCTAAAACAATTCACTAGGGGGCACACTTGCTCTTTACAATAACAAGAATGTGTGGGAGAAAACATATATATATATATATATATATATATATATATATATATTTTTTATATATGTCGATTTTCTGTCTCTCCCCCTGACTCCTTACCTTTTCTAATATATCTGCTTTTAAGGTATTGACTAATTTGGCATACAACACCTTCATATCTGGACAATCATTTTACGAGGTTATACAGACCATACACATTCATAAAAACTGTCCAGTCCTGAATAGGTAAGCATTTGGTATAATGCATTTTGTACACTACCATATAAAGCAGGTCTTTTTCCTATCCAATGATCTAAGGAAACCTGACATTTTCAAATTCAGTAAATCGAAGAAGCCAGATTGAAAATTTCTGTGTACTGTATGAAATGAGGCATTCATTTAAATAGGTTCTGACAGTTGGTGCCAGGTACAATAAGACTGCAAATTGAAATCAGATTTAGCATTCAACAGGCAGAATCTCTAAACAGCTATTTAACATTTCACCTCACATTAATGTAAACCATTGATTACTTTTTTCTCAGAAATTAATACAATTTTAGCCAAACAACTGTCAATTAATATATTAAATATTCTGAAATTACTTTCAAATTAAATAATTTAAATCAGACTGAAAAAAAACAATCAAACACAAAGCATAAATCTGTTGCAGTGTGCTTTTGTAAGGAAACGTAACAAAGCCGTCAAACCCCAGAAGACTATAGTTGTGAAGTTTATGCAGCATAAGAATGATAGATTACAACAGTCTATGAAAAAAAAATATATATGTTGCCAATAGTAAAGGATTGAAAAAACTGTAATGGTTTCACAGCTAAAACTAAAAAGTGCATCATTACTGTAGCTAAGCAAAGTCTTTATATCCAGACCTCCATTCACTACCGACTGACCTCATCCATGGAGGACTTTTTACAGTCATCGTCATCATCGTCATCATCTTCGCTCTCAGCCTCCACCTCTCCTGGAAATCAAACACACACGTTCAACACAGCTCTGCGCAGGAGACGCCCAGTTAGCAGCTTTCACATTGACTATGACATAGTAAATTAACAATACTATTATCAACAAACTAAATACTAAATACTATTGGACTAAAGTAAAGACTGGATTTCTCTATTTTCACATCGTATTACAGGACTCTGCTCTACCACACACGTGTATATATAGTTTTTCTCTATTACTGTGAGATAATCTATACAATTCCATCTGTTCTGTTAGGATATCAATGAACACTTACAATGGGCATCCTAGAGGAAACTATATAACTAAAACAGTTGCTGTACTACAGCGTGTTCTCTCTGCTCGCTTCTACAGTGTCCATATTAGGACAGTTCTCAGGGGTCAGTTGTCAGCTTTCCCTTGGTTTTTTGGTCGGTTTGCCATAGGTCAATACTGTTACTATCAGTCAGCAGTTCTATCAGATTTCTATCAAGTATCATTCATATTTGTAGTTAGTCATAATGTATTTATATTATTGTTTATGTTTTCTTGGTATTTTGTCAAAATATTCCATATAATTTGCTGTGAGTAGGAAAAAGTGTTGATTTTTATTAATTTAAATATTTTAATTTTTTATATAGCTACATTTCCTGTTAAGTGCCTGTAGTACTGTTTCTAATAGCTTATGTCTGGCACAATATCCTCACAGGGCTCCAGTTTAATGAGGGTGTATTGAAATCATTCCCTTCACATAATAGTGGATTCACTGTACGGTGATATATATCGCTAATGGCTTTCAATCTGCTGAAAACATCGTGCCGTGTAGTGGTTGGTATTCATGGCAACAAAAATACAAATATAAAATGACCGACCCTTTGAAGTATTTCATAGAAACATTTTTATGCAAAGGTCCTTTACCTTTGCTGACAAAACACATTATTTTACTTAGTTTAGACTAATGTTGCGTCACCTACATGGATAAAAATAATATCGTTTTATTTTCTGTTTAATTGGGTAGACATTCAATAAACACTGATTACAGATGAACACCTGCAATATGTCAATATGTTATTTTTTCAATATATATTTTTCTCATCAGCCAGGGTCCAGACAGGGTTTGGTTGACATTGGTGTGCAGAGGCAAATGTCCTATCATGAAGATGCTGGAGTGAAACTAAGATCTGAACTGCCAGCCAAAATACAAATGTTTTGATTCATAAACAGAGTTGATAAATCTTTAGAGTACAAAAAGCACTGTAATTGAAAAACAAACCTTATATAACCTTATATTATATATATTATTGAAAAGTACAAATAAGAATTGTTTCTTACCTATTGATTTTCTTCCATGTGGTTTCAGATCATTTCCATCTTGAGTTGACTGCTGTGCTACTTCTGGGATTTCAGGGTTGTTGGATCCTGCAATTCAAAAGAAATAATGAGACTCTGTTCACTTTTTAATGTATTAAACACTTTCCTATCGAAAAATCATTCAAGTTGACGAGACTGGCGTGGTTTATTTTGTGTTGCTTGTATGTTTTTTTGTCTTACAACAAGTATTACAATGAATAAACAAGCAGCTTCTGCAAAACTTCTTGATAAAAGGTCTTTTCAGGTCAGAAGGTTTAAAGGTTATTTCAATGGAAATATCACAACATATTTCTTCTTTTTCTCAATTGTTTTCAGATCACGTGTCGTTTGTTTACCTTGTCACATTCTGGAGCTCACATGAATTATATGCAAATACCTCCATCTGTAGTGGCACTTTGCCTGTAGTCTAGGGTGCAATGCGTGTCAATCAGATAAGGATATCTCTTCTGCTAATACACACATCAAGTAAAATACCACCAACAACTTAATGCTAATACGCTCTGTTTGGAGTTTATATTCTAAAACCAACCACGTGGAATTCTTCATTCAGATCGACATACTAGCCTGAATTGTTCCTTCTACACAAACCTAGATAACAAGTGCTTTCTTTGTTGTTCATTATTAACCTAGCGTGATATTTAAGTGAAATTGCAATTTTAGGTGTAAATCTCTGACTGACAATTCTTACCTGCGCTTGGAGATGAGGGTTCAAATACACTAGAGGTGTCACTGTATGTGTTCGAGGCTTGCTCAGAAAGTTTCTTTTTAGCACTTCCATCGGAGGACTTGTGGGATTTCTTTTTGTTTTTGATGAGAATTTTGCCCATTAGCTCCAGCGGACTTGGCAGAGGAACACCTGCTTCAAGCTGTTCCAGAAAAACAAGGGGGTGGGGGACAAGCAACTTAATTTAACAGAGGCAAGATCTGGTGTGAGGCTGAATTTCACAAACAGGCATCCCTTTGCGTCATTCTCTTTAGCTAAATAATGTTGGTTATATCAGAACTTCTTTGTAATTCTGTATTGTCACCGTCACATTGAAACATTGCCCAGTGCACTTTGTTTTACAACATTAGGAAGAAAACGAGAACAGTATTTCAGAGTGAAGAAAAAGCAAACAAAGATAAAAACTGATACAAATTTATTTACTAATCTGAGCTTACACTTTACAATTGTGTCCAGGAAGCACAAATTGGTAAACAGTACACACAAATGAATTAATGTGCATTCATGTGCCAGATTGGAACGATAACCTAACTCGTTATTTTTTGCAAATGGTTTTAAAAATATGATTATAGCTACCTTGTGCAACTAAATTGAATTAATGTATTTTGTAATTGTGTTTTATAAACCACATGAAATTCAGTTGGTGCTGTGTTTAGACTCTGGGTGTACCTAGTACGTAAGAACACACATAACAACTTTGGTATCATGCAATGACCATGTTCCCTGAAGTATAACAACAGAACCTTTACAAAGCAGTTGGTGAAGTAATCTGAAAAAAAGGCAGAGTAGCTATCTTCCAAAGCAAACAATGAAGGTTTTTCAGTATGGAAACTCTAGCAAGGAAGATAAATGCTTGCCAAGAAACAGCATTTAGATGAGTGGGAATTTCAACTTGCGAACAAACGTTTATTTCATTTAGGCACTGAAGCGTACACTTTCATGATCTGCATTGATGAATGCAATATTTAAATATTGCAATGGCTTTTCCCATGCAATATAATGTATGACTTTAACAACTGTAGTTTAAAGGTCAAGTCACTAATGGCCTAAAATAGAATGCTAATAGAATGTCAGCACTTTACTAAAAGCCTCAGAAACAGCTGCCTTTATAGGTTGGTTAATAAACAAAAAAGCATTGATGACTGAAAAATCCGCTGTTTTATTTTAAGTTTTTTTGCAGGACGGGCATGGTTTTTACATCACTGTAGCTCTGTTCACTTACAGGATACTTCTCTAGTGGTTCCGTTAGCAAGGCGTCACCGAATATTGCTTTACAATATTCTGCCATCTTCGCTTGTTGCTTTGGACTGTAATGAGAGAAGATTATAAATTGAACAATCATGTTCTGGAATATAAGAAGCCATATACACCGATCAGCCATAACATTATGACCACCTGCTTAATATTGTGTAGGTCCCCCTTTGCCACCAAAACAGCCCTGAACTGTCGAGGCATGGACTCCACTAGACCTCTGAAGGTGTGCTGTGGTATCTGGCACCAAGACGTTAGTAGCAGATCCTTTAAGTCCTGTAAGTTGTGAGGTGGGGCCTCCATGGATCGGACTTGTTTGTCCAGCACATCCCACAGATGCTCGACTGGATTGAGATCTGGGGAATTTGGAGGCCAAGTCAACACCTTGAACTCATGATTCATCAGACCAGGCCACCTTCTTCCATTGCTCCGTGGTCCAGTTCTGATTCTCACGTTCCCATTGTAGGCACTTTCGGCAGTGGACAGGGGTCAGCATGGGCACCGTGACTGGTCTGCGGCTACGCAGCCCCATACGCAACAAAATGCGATGCACTGTGTGTTCTGACACCTTTCTATCAGAACCAGCATTCACTTCTTCAGCAATTTGAGCTACAGTAGCTCGTCTGTTGGATCGGACCACACAGGCCAGCCTTCACTCTCCACGTGCATCAATGAGCCTTGGCCGCCTGTGACCCTGTCGCTGGTTCACCGCTTTTCCTTCTTTGGACCACTTTTGATAGGTACTGACCACTGCAGACTGGGAACACCCCACAAGAGCTGCAGTTTTGGAGATGCTCTGACCCAGTCATCTAGCCATCACAATTTGGCCCTTGTCAAAGTCACTCAGATCCTTACGCTTGCCCATTTTTCCTGCTTCTAACACATCAACTTTGAGGATAAAATGTTCACTTGCTGCCTAATATATCCCACCCACTGACAGGTGCCATGATAACGATATTATCAGTATATATATAATATAATATAATATAATATAATATATAATATATATTTAATGGTTGACCAAGATATTCTGCCAACAGATTGTGATCATCAGTCTTGTCATGAGACACAGAAACACTTTGATCATGTTTATGCACTCTACTAATCAGTCACTGCATGTCAATTTTCTCTTGTAGGTGCTGGGCCAGTCATGAATAGAAGCTTTATTAAGGTAATGAATTCCATGACATGACAGGTCCTCTACCATCTCTACCACGTTCTAGATGATGATGTGACTTGAAACATTCTGCACATTCAACCCTCTCTGTCAGTATAATCAAGTTTCGTCAGTGAAGAGGACTAATGGCCAATCAGTATTAGTCCATCTTACATGATCCTTCTCATCAGGAAGTTGTTGGGATGTCGGGAGTACACAAATGATGAGAAAAAAACTACCTCTAAGCCCTGTTACACCTCTAAGTTATCAGTTGGGTAGTTCTCACACAACATGACTCAACTTAAAAATACCAATGTTCCTGAGCAAGTGTAATGCATTTATTTATTTTACCAGATAACAAATACTTTTTTGAAGCCATTCTAGGCCATACTAAAGTAATTATACCTCTGAATGGAATTATTGTTTTGCAATGAATACTGAAATTATATATTTTTCCAGTGCAGATGCTATGTAACTAGAGTGTAGATCTATCTGTATTTGAACCTGTATTTTACCTTAACTGGCTGCATCTGTATGCTACTTTTGTTACTGGAACACGATTAATACTGCAAACAAATGATGCATTATATAATCCAGTATAATCTTTCCACTTGTCGTTGCCATAGTTACACCAGTTTATACCCTGGAGTGTCTTGCTACTACAAAGCAACAGGTTAAGAGTGCTTTAACAGAGAAAGCACAGAACACTGCATTTACTTACGAATCCACATGGTTTTCAAAAGACAAAATAACCGGAAAGGGTGAAGTCTTGAACGCACACTCAGCAATCGCCTCAATGACTTCCTATGAAATAAAGAAAAACTAAATGTTATTAGCTCCTTCAAACTTGTTTTGTGGTTAATTTCTCAATTACAAATGTGCTCATATAAATCACATACATTTGCTGAGATGAATGTTAGTGCTTAAATATTCAGAACAGCAAACAGTTAATACTCAGTTCAGTAATACACAGATCAGAACCACAGATGAACGGTATTAATTTAATTAGATCAGAATGTGCACATAACATTTTTAATATAATCATTAATTTAATGTATTTCTAACAGCAAACCAAATGATTCATTATACAAACAAAGTAATACAAATATGGTATCAAAATGTATTATGGATATGGTCACCCTCACGAAAATTAACGACTTCACTAACAAAAGAACAAACAAAAGAAACATAAAACCTGAAAACTAAAACTGAACACAAAATAAAAAAACGAAGGTAAAAAGGCAATACAATAAGTACATTTTCAATAATAATTTGTGAAAACCTGTATTGTATTTTTGTTGCTGTTATGGAAGGTTAGGCCTAAAAAGGTAAAGACTCTCTTGGATATATCCAAATTCGTCCCTTATTTTGAAAAATATGACTGATTTGTTTATGAATCGATTTTTAAAAAGTAACAGTGCACTTGATGGCATGGTGTGTATTAACATTTATCCAGTCTCAAGAAATCTCTGCTTGGGTTTGGAATTTTATTATTGATGGTTTTCACAAAATACCTATTTTTAGCAAAGGCTGACCACTTCCAAATTTGCTAGAACATTTCAGGCCATAAAACCATGGCCATTGAACACTATGTGACAGCTAAAAGCCTGTCAGTTTAATGGATGATGGTCACATGGGTTTAATCACAGAGAATCACTGAAAACATTAAATAAAAGATGGTCCCCTTTATACAGTTATGGGAAAAAAGAGAAATTAAAATGTTCTACTAATACAGTTGCTGTGAACTGACACTTGTACATTGTAAGTTGGTTGTTTGAGATCCAATTGGAACTGTAAATGTACTATTTGATACTGAAGATTGCAGGGAATTAATGAATGAATAATAATAAATAGCAGTTATGTATTAGTGTTTTTTAGAAAAAGCACAGCTACGACCTCTATTCACTGTGCAAAATAGAGTAGTGTCAATTCAGGACAACTAACAATCCAATTAACATGGATAATAATGCAACATGTATATTAGCCTTTTGAGGTGAGTAATCTGATCTAATGTTGCTTCATGAAATGGGTAAAGGCAGCTCGGCTAGGCTATCCAAGGCAAATAACTTCCAATTTGCTCTGCCACTTAATGATACACAACAGGCCCGAGTCAACCCACGCACCAACCTCTTAATGAGGCTTCTAACAGACTGCATTTAATATTGTTCTCCATTGCAGACAACTGGTTACAAATAGGATATTGCTACCTACAGGTATTTTACCTAGTTCGATATTCAATACATTTTTGCTCCAGTTTTCTGAGAGCTGATTTTCATTGCAGGGAAAGAGGAAGCTGTGGATATCTGAACACATATTTGAATACAACTGAATGGTTTCCTGTTCAATAATTGTTTTGTTTTTGTTTCTCTTGTTGTAGCCCTGCTAGGCAGATATGAGTAAAGGAGACTGGAGGTAAATGAATGTCCCTCATTCCCTCTCCAGAGCCAGCTACTCTTCTTCCTTTGAACCTAACTGGCATTTGCTCGTAATCTATTGAGCTCTTGGGGACTGAGTTCAGCTGAATTGATTTCTACCCTCGTGTCAGAAGATGTAAGTTCTACATCGGTGTTATTACATGGACGCTTCAGGCTCTATTGGGATTGGAGTGAGAATTTCTAGAACTTCTTGATATTAAAAACTATCAAAATACAATCACACATGATACGGTATCTATCAGCTTGTGCGTTCAGTGAACCCCAGACAGTCTAACCCTTGGCCCGCTGAACAACAAGCATTATAAATCCACTGTGCCTTCCAATACTGACACATTAGCTGACAGACGCGGAATAAATAGACTCTCACTGAGGTCTCAGAATAATGGGATTTCAAAATAAAGAGAAATGTTTTGAGAGCTGATTGAAACGCAAATGGCTGGCTGATTGGAAATTGCGATGTCACTTATCTTCAGTCAATGATTGAGGGAAAGGTTGTGCCAATCTACAATGGTGTTTGTCATCAAGTTATAAAAGGTTATGGGTTTAATATTTTTCAGCTTTGCTTCTTTCTAATTCTTCCAGGTGCTCTACTTGCCTATTATAATCCCATGCCCTGCCAGCACTTTAGATAGTGCTTTTGCATTTACCTTGAAGGATATCTCTGTTGTCATGGTGAATCCATGTGTAATAACAGGCTCCTCTTCTGCTGTCCGTCCCTTCCAGCAGTCCAGCTCCACACAGCGGCAGCCTGACAGGAGCACTTGTCTGTACATCTCAACAGAGGAGTTACCAGCCAGCTGCCCAGCTGGGAGACAACAATGTGAGCAATGAGGACAGGGCACTTAGAAGGAAAAATCACATGCAGAACAGAAACAGTGGGCTTAGGCTTTATAGTTTTAAAATACATAGCTGATCGTCTGCTGGTTAGAAATAGAACGTAGGATCTGAAAGCAAAGAACCACACATACGTAAAAAGCAGAAAATGTAATTAGAGACAGCCATAATTATATCAGTTTCTTCAAACTACAGGTATAATGGGTATTTCTATGCTCAGACAAACAAAAATGAAAAAGTTAAGTCTTTTCAGAGCTCTATTTGTATGGGGTTCTGAGACAGCAGTAATTAAAAAAATACTTTTGAAAAGCTTTGGTTATCAAAAATGTCCAAATTACACTATGGAAGGAATAGAACTAGATTAAGTAACACATGAGAAAGACCTAGGAGTCTATGTGGACTCCTCACTTTCTCCATCCAAACAATGTGGGGAAGCAATAAAAAAAGGCAAACAGGATGTTAGGGTATATTGTCAAAAGTGTAGAATTGAGAACAAGGGCAGTGATGTTCAGACTGTACAATGCACTAGTTAGAGCTCATCTGGATACTGTGGACAGTTCTGGGCTCCACACTTCAAGAAAGATATCGCTGCTCTAGAGGCAGTTCA
This sequence comes from Amia ocellicauda, assembly GCF_036373705.1. Lineage (NCBI taxonomy): Eukaryota > Metazoa > Chordata > Actinopteri > Amiiformes > Amiidae > Amia > Amia ocellicauda. The sequence continues at coordinate 43,407,841 of NC_089850.1, read as the reverse complement.
GAGGAGAGCAACCAGACTTATTCCAGGACTGAAGGGAAAGTCCTACTGAGAGACTGAGGAACTGAACCTTTTCACCCTAGAACAGAGGAGACTAGGTGGGGACTTGATTCAAGTCTTCAAAATCATGATAGGCCTCGACCACATCAAACCAGAGGAGCTTTTCCAGATCAGCAGGGACACACGCACCCGGGGACACAAATGGAAATTGGATTCAAGGCATTCAAAACAGGAGACACTTCTTCACACAGAGAGTTGTCACAATCTGGAACAAACTCCCCAGCGATGTGGTTGAAGCTGAAAATTTGGGAACATTTAAAAATAGACTGGATAGGATCCTTGGATCACTCAGTTATCAATGGACACCAAACGAGAATGATGGGTCAAATGGCCTCCTCTCGTTTGTTAACTTTCTTATGTTCTTATCACTGCTTTAAGCCTTTAGTTTATTTTCAGTAGCTAGTGACAAAGTGAATTTTATTTAGAGGATGGTTAGAGTTCCTTTTATTCCATTAAATATATTTCCATTAAATTATTCATGCATTCCTGAAGTTGTCTCTTGAACATAATTGAAAAGTCATTTTATGATTCAAAAGTTTTATCAGCTAAGGTTTTGTGATCAACTTTTTCATAACTATTTAAATGCAAGGAGCACTCAACATTATATGAAGACTTGATCTTTTTTTCTCTTCTCTTAATTGCAATTGAGTTAATCAACCAACAAATTAATTTTATTTACCACAGCTGCACACTTTAGTGTATACATTGAAGCACTGTACCTATTTTGTGGTTTTACATTCGACAATTAATTCAGAAGCATATATATATTATTAAACATTGTTATGAAAGTATATTAAATTACTACAACGTTTTCAAGGTGTATACTCATTTTACTGGTCACAATTTTTTTGCCATGGGTATCAGTATTGGAATTGTATAATTCACCAGCAGCTTTCAGTGTTGTCCTCATAGTGAATAATGTCCAACACATCTTCAAGAAGTTAATACTCTGCCATAGGTACAATATCAAACCATTTGTACATTTCCTTAAAAAAAAAAGACTCCAGTTAATTTCAGCATACCCAGCAGCCACATACACATCTTCTTTAACAGTTCCATCAATCTTTACCTCAAGGTACAGCCATTGATTTTGCACAAACGACGACAGTAGAACAACACAGAAAGAGGTTTAATTTGCTAGCATTTCTCACACCAACCAAGAAGACATGATTATGTTATGATTGTTATGTAAACTAGCCAACCAGACACAGGTGGACCAGACAATGATGTAAAACAACACAACTCAATGTATCTCATCTGAAGGAATGATATCAAATGAATACCACTACTATGGCTAGATGTAAAATTTTAGCCACATGATAAAATAATAATAATAATAATAATAATAATAATAATAATAATAATAATAATAAATGAGTAATAATAGTTTTGCTCGCACTTTGACTATATACTGACAATCCTCCCAGTTACCTCAAGGGGAAGGCTTATTTTTCAGTGAAAATGAAAGTATTTAAAGGCAGGTGTCAAAAACTGAAAATGAAATGTCATCCATGACTGGCCTTCTTCCCAGAAATGAGAGATTTTTGACATATTCAATTTCTCCACAAACCACTGCAATAGAGCCTCCATGTGCTGAAACACCTGTGTTTGTTAGCCTCCATTCTCTCCTACATTGTTTTATTGGGCACAGTGGGGCTCACTCACAATATCGGCAAAGCAGGTCAGTGCAGACACATTATACGATCATACTTAATGAAAGAAAATTGAAGCTTTTATGCTGTTTTCCCGTCCTCATTTATTTTCAACAAGAAAGGGGAATTATGATTAATTTTTCACAACGACAGTGTTATTCTTGTTTAAGCTAACAGTTAATTTGAACAGCATGATATATAAAGTATTGCAAGCCCAACGTACTTTACTCAATTTTCTTGGTCTAATCATTTTATTTTGATGTTTTTCCACAAGAACATCTTTGTTTAGGTAATCTGTAAATCTTAATCAACAACACAACACTACTCTGGTTAAACTCCACTGACAAAAATCAACATAGAGGTTCGACGGACTCTCACCTGAGAGGTAAGTGTTGTGCGAGGAGTTGATGAAGTAGTGTGATAAAGGCAGGGTCATGTCTTCGCTCTGGTCCAGTTTTTCAGGAGGAATAACTCCATTTTCTTCACTGCTTAAATACCGTGTAAAACCTTCTACTGATATCTGCCCTGAAATGACAGAAAACAAGCAGGATTTGATGTGGAATAAAGAAAAACAGGATTCCTGTCGGCTGTCAAACATTTAACCCCAACCTTAACCCCCCGTCTCACCTCGGCTCAATCAACTGGAAACTTTATCGTTTTCTCTAGGGTGAATCAATGTTTAAAAAGGGCTGAAAATAATGAATTGACCAATAAATGTGGTATAATTAACAATATGTTCTTAACTGAACTAACCACATTGTTTAAATTAAAGGGTGTGAACACTTTTAAATATATATAAATATAAATATATATATATATATATATATATATATATATTTGAGACACACATAATTATTATTATTTATTTATTAGAAGACATCCTTACCAAGAGCCACACTTATCTAAATAAAATATTCCAGAGTCAGATATTGTAAACTCTATATCTATAATACTGAAGTATAATTTCCTGGTTTAACACACAGTTTATTTTTCACTAAACTACATTTATATTTGTATATTCCACCAAATAAACATCAAACATCAAGAATAACTGGTTGAGAGTACTTATTTTTGCCTCATTCTAAAGAAAGTAACAATGGCATTACACTCTGTTCAGCCGTCAAATGGTAACTGCTAGATCATTACATTTTTAACAGGCGTTGCAGTCACCGTGACAGAAGAGATTCCTCTACTGACAAATTCCCATTCCCATTTGATTAATGGACTACTATTCTCTAAAGACTTTCAAACTTAATTAACTATAGACGTGGTTGCTTCTTCTTTGTAATCCATGAGATGTAACAATATAGGATGTAACAAGAATATTTCTATTCACCTCTGTCACATTTACTTCCAGGTACATCAGGTCACAAAAGACATAATAGTACTGCTGTTACAGACTAAGGTTACAACTAGCTGATCAGTCAACTCAGTTCTGGTAAATCAAGTGCAGAGATCGATAAACAAGTTGTCAAAGAGTTATCGATGTAGAATATAAGATTGAGACAGCAGAGGGAGCTTAATGAAACCAGAGTGTAAGTACACACTACATCATATGCTCTTTTTTTCTATCTACGCCTTTCAAAGTAGCACTTGGAGCAAATACTGAACGGATTTAAACGCTATATCGTTTGCTGGCATTCCAGTGCCTGAGCACTTGGCAGCGGACTCCACTCGTGGCGCTGCTTCATCCTGGGCCATTTTTCAAGGTGCCCCCTGACTGACATCTGCATGGCCACGAGCTGGGCTTCTCCACACACATTCACTCAGTTCTACAGACTGGATGTGATGGGGTCGGCTTCCCCTATTGTGAATCCGGTATTGGCTTCAGTTGAGCCTCAGTAGCCTGTTGGCACTTGCTCCTGGACCCTTTTCTGTTTGTTGATGGTTAAGTTGTGGGTTCCCCTTCAGTCCTTGGCCTTCTTCAACCTGTCTGCCAGCCTCTGTCTGCACATCCTGGTAGGCCTTGGATATTGCTGTTGTAAACCGCCTCCCTCCACATTACTGTTTCGCTGGCAGTTGAGCATGGCCCTCTGGCACTGGGATGGCTCTCGGTACAGTGTGATCTTGTCTCTGTTCCAATGTTGCTTTTCTTTTCCAGTAGAGCTTGGTCCATTGGCCCTTGCTCCTGGTCTATTATGTAGGGTGGTCAGGTAAGTTTACTGACTTTCATAACTAGCTTATCATTAGTTAAGTTGAGGCTTTTCCCCTTCACAGGCTATGGACTTAGGACAGACTTCCTTTCTGGTCAGCTGCTGGCCTCCCTCACAATAGCATGGGTATACAGTAACCCCTCCCCTTTCGGTAGTGTCTTGACTCGAAAGATAACATTAGGTTATGAGTCCCTTTCGGTTGCGGCAATAAAGAGACTGAGTCATTGCCTACATCACTATTTATAACAAACAGCAGAGGGCTGCGTGAGTGACAGAGTACAGTGGCCTATAGGCAGCTTTCTTAGACAACGTCCATTCTCAGATCCCATGGTAGCAACATAACCTTTGGATAGTTTTCCCTATCTCAGAAAACCAGGGTTGGATTCACAACCTAATGATTTCCTGTCAATAGTATGCAGTTTCTTTAAAATGTACTTCATCCCATTCTCTTTTTTTTCCCCTCCATAAGATCCCCAAGGTAGACATAGCTACTGTTATTTTCATCTACTTAAATTGTATTTTCTTATATATGTGTGTGTGTGTGAAAGCTAATGGAATAGCTGGTTATACATTCAGAGAGGATTAGAAACAGCAACTAAAACATTCCGAGTAGGTGAGAGTCTCTTACAAGTATAGCTGGCAATCTCTTTTGCAGCAAATACACATTTTTAGAAGAAGTAATTATCATGCTTCCTTTATAGAATGCCCCTTCTATAGGGATAATGGGTGTTTAGAATTGCGGAACTCCACATTCCTCAACACATTCTTACTCTTTACTTTTGATAGTGCCAATTCCCAAATAACCAGCTATTGCATAAGTGAGAAAGTTAGCAGTTTCTCTAACAAGAGATTCTTAGATTGTAACAAAGCTGGGCATTACTGTGTGTCAAAGGAAGAAACCAAAAAAAAAAAAAAAAAAAAAGAAGACTACGTGGGGACTTGATTCAAGTCTTCAAAATCATGAAAGGCATCGACCGAATAATAATGGACACCAAACGAGCACGATGGGTCGAATGGCTTCCTCTTGTTTGTAAACTTTCTTATTTTCTTACGTTCTTATGTAATCTAACCAGAAGTACGTTTCAGTCTCAAATTGCTGATTTCTATGAGGTAGATGAAGGCGTTAATGTACTTGCTGGTTTTTATTGTAGGAATGTGATTTTCTTTTTGCACATATTAGTAAAGTTGTTTGCAAACTCCCCCCACAAGATGTAGGATGTAGTAGGCAGTACTCTACCTTTATCTGCGCACCCTGAGAAAGAAGATTGTGGTGACCGTGAATTGCTCTACTGGATGTGTATGCCCTGACTCATTACGCAAACTGGTAACTACTGCAAAGCACTAATGAAATCACCCAGCACTTCACTGGCAGTACCTAATTAAATACTTTCATAGTTTGTAATTATTCACAAATGATTAGACTTCATTATTGTACAATCTTGAATCATCCACCTGGGGATTTTTTTTTTTTATTATTATTGGCTAAACACCAGGGGGGTTATAAGCAAAGGCTAGGCTTATTAGAAACCAGGATATTTAGTGATATGTCACTGTTTATTAGAAGATATATAGAGTCATATTTGCAGTGAAACTGTATTCAAAAATACCAAGGGAAAAACTGTAGACATTTCCTTACAAAGGAAAGATCACAATTAGGTAGAAAATCAAGTCAAGCGTAGTGGAACTTTTTGATTTTTCTTCACACAGATCTCAGCTAAATGTCATAGTAAAAATAATTACACTTTAAAAGTAACAATTTGTGTCATTAAATTCTGGAAGAGGGTAGGTAGGCAAATTAAGATAAATGCAGACAGTTTGCCAATATCTATGCACCTAAGACATGAAATCAGAACAAAATGAAAGTGGGACAAAACAATATTACGCAGAAAATTCCGATAATTTCAGATTTCAGAGTTCCCAAACTCCACTGGCTTGGAATAACGAGTTGTGAAAAGCTGCTTAAACTGTACAAAGAATAAAAGAACCAATTACACCATTACCAACTGCTTCAATAAATGAGGTATATATTTGGAAAAGCCTTCATTTCTAATTATGAAATATATAACATTATCATTAATTAAATTGAACAAACTTCAACAAAAAGGGATGTGCATAATCTTAAAAGCAGAAGCAATTAGCATGTTTGAACAGTTTCAAAGCAGTGTCGTAGTTCATTACATTTTAAATAAAAGTAAACAATTGCCACCCCAATAATATGAAGAGTTCCGTAATTGTGAGGGACTTTACAGCCTGAATACAAAATGGGTTTGAGTCCATTCAATTGCAAAGTCACATTTCTGAAAGACATTGACTTTGAAAAGCTGTCTAGTCTATCCCTGGAATTTCATTCTCTGTACATTATCATTTGACTCCTCACACTGCTTTAAAGTTTCACAGCATGTCTCCGGCCTCCCGTGTCCTCGCTTGTGTTGTAGCAGACCTGTTGCCACGGTAATGACCCCGAAGAGTCATCAAAGCTTGCTAAGGTGCTTCAGCTTTTTACTGAGTACCAGTTTGGAAAACACCATATTGATCTTGGGATCTCCTGACGAGCTTGCATTTCTTCAAGGTCCAGTATACTGTATATAGAGGAAGGTCCATGGCATAGACACACTCTTGGTCATTAGGATAAAAGTAAGCAGGGTGCATCCCTCTGTCTCAAAGAGTGACATGGGAAATGTTGGAAATACAAAATAGGGACTGTAGAGAAGTGAAGAGATGGGGATAGGTAGTGTTAGATTTGTATTAGCTCTCCAGCAGGGATATAAGTAATAAGTTCAATTATGGGAAAAGATCTCAGGGGAGGATTGGAACATCTTTATATCCACCGAGGATTGTTTGGTCTCTGTTAAATCGCTGCAGGAGTGGCCAAGGATGGAATTAAATAGGTTACAATAGCTTTCTATGTGAGAGAATACTGAGAAAGATTGCCATGCTTTGTCTGAAAAAAATCTGTCAAATACTGTGAAAGTTAAGATATAGGAATGACAGCCAAATAAGGACCAGAGAATGTATAACAGCTTTTAGAGAAACCCCCACAGGTATTCACAGGAGGCTTTTCATTTCTACGCTCTGCCTTTCTTGCGTGTCATCATTTGAAAGTAAATACCTAAAATCAAAGGGCAACTTTGAAATAAACAAAACCAACACACACACACACAAAAACCTGTTTGGACAAGTCTTAAAAAATGTACTTCCATTGCTGTAGTGTAGAAATGCATTTGTGCACAGCAGCTGGCCAACAGATTACCTATTCAAGTAAAGCAGCTGCCAGCACTAATTTTACTCAATTTACGTTTCCTAGAAATTGGCAACACCTGGTGCACAGGGACAAATCAATTTTTCAAACGAATCTACCAAAAAAACACCAATTTCCTCAGCCATTTCAACACACAAATACAAAATAATAATAATTACAATAATAACACACAAACCTTCACAGACCATCCATTTATTAGAAACCTACACAAAACAGTATTTGCATGTGTGCTTTGCGTGTATGTTGATTATGTGTGCTTGAGAAAATCCAAACAGACTGACCTTTTTTTGCCAAGTTCATATTCGGTTCGTATTTCTCTATGAGCTGCTGCACTTGTTCCAGCTTCAGTGGTGGGTAGAGTATTTCATTCAGACGAGGGTCCCGCTGCTTCGTGTTTATGAATTCTGTCATCTGATCGACAGTCAGGTAAGGCCGGCTTTTGGCACCACTGAAATAAGTGGGAAATTAGTGATTAGAAAGTTTCACAAAGAGGGCAAGCAGTAATGAGAAGCGAGGGCTCTGCTGGAGGTAGCACTGTACACAAGAGATTAAAAAGTGCTTAGGAAGATTTAAAGACAGCTACGAGATTTTTTTAATTAGACATCCTTGAGAGAACACATTTTTCAGAAACCTACAATGGTCTGCGATTTAAGCTGAACATTATGTCATCGTTTAATTTGTTTTATTATTATTTGTTGTGCATACAAAATAAGATGCCACTTTTGCAATCCATTTACAATAGTAAGAGAGAGATTTTTAAATGTTACAATGCACACAATTTTTAGCACCTTAGAACTGGTAATGTTACCAGAAAAGTCCATCATCCGATTCTATCTGGGAAGCTGAATTGACTGCACTTCATACACCAAGAAGATAATGACCCCAGGTACACATTTTATACATATTGAATACAGTTTTACATGTTTGAATTTGTTTCATTTAAGATGAGGTAGTAAAAATGAATAATTATGTACAATTCGTGACATGTCTTGACTAGAAGTAATAAGTATTATAATAATAATACCTCATTTTTTTGTATTACTTTCCATCAATGGTTTACATTAAAATTAAGTTTAATACTTATTCATATTCAGATTAATGAAAATTGTGTTATAAATGCTACCAGGGATCCCATTAAACATGACATTTCAAAGTCATTTCAAAATCTTTCTCAAAGAAGGCAAAGAACAATTTCCTACTATTCTGAAAAAATGTGGTCAATTTCTGGTCGTGGGCATAGGTTGTTCAGGAAAACCCGGTATACATCGTGTGTGAAGTCCTCTTGGGGAATGGAGTCATTCTGTCAAAAAGAGAGGAGCAATATGTGATTAATAAAACTCTTCCCATGCTCAGGAGCTTTCAGAGTTTTGCTTTAAACTGCAGCAAGTGATTTGAATTAAGCTCCATTGATGAAAACTAATATTATAATATACAAGCAATCAAATAATTGTATACATTATGTTGAAACATAATAGTATTACACTGCAACATTTCTGGATAGGTCTTAAGTTCGGATCATTTCAGTTGGTACCATTAATACTACATTAAAGAAAGTAGTTCAGCAATTATGCAATCCACATCGATTTCTCCCTGATTCCTTTAGGAATAGTAGATACAGGGGATTAGCTGCATGACAATTTCTTTTTTAATTAATTGTACAACATGTTCCCAGAGACCTCAAAAAAACTATTTCCTTTCTAATTACTTAATCTGTGGGTTTCTGAATGCAAGTTCTTGGTCTAGAAATCATACTAATTGGTAACAACTCCTAATAGGATTGTTCAAACATATTGTATTGGAAAACTGTTATTAATGTTGAATTTCTTTCAGCAGTTACCATTAGTTACACACACACACACACACACACACACACACACACACACATATATATATATATATATATATGCATACACACGCACATATATACCGTAAAACCTCAATTAAACACCTCCGGCGTTTATTCCAAATAGCTGTAAGAAGCCCCGGTGTCAATTGGAGCTCTGCGATTGTAGGAGACTGGTGTTTGTATTAAACATTCATAAATAAAATGACATTGCGGACTCATGCAGGGTAAGAAGTGCCTGGAAACATTGCTTCATTGTAGAAATAAGCAAATAGGCCAGGCTTCTATTTTTTATTTTTGTTTTGTATTATTATTTGTTATTAATGTGCTTTCCAAAGATATTAACAAATCACATTCAATGTATGGTGAACTATACACTGGATTGAAAACAAGATACCAGTAATTCTGTTCGTAGTCTAAGAGTCGATATACTGTGAACTCTCGCTAAATAAACAAAAAGCACTTCAACAAAACTGTGGAAATACACTTTAAACCAAACCATCAACTTTATACTTCATTAATACCATTGACAGTAAGTTCAATCACTACAATTAAAAGCAATACAAATATACAGCAATATATATATATATATATATATATATAGTTAACATGATAAATAAAATAATAAAAACACACGTGATGGTGTTTATTTTATTAATATACGGTAAATATATTTACTGAAAACAAAGATGCAATAAATAATAATAAAAGTTTATGTAAATATGTTGTGAAAGGTTCTTTCAAACGTATTAATGTACCTTTAGAAACTGTATCGATTTCCCTTTTCTTTATTTATAAAACATGGTCAAGTCTGTTTTGTAACCCGGCGTTTATTAGAAACCAGCTTTTGTTTACATGATTATGCAAATCAACCCTGCAACTATTGGAGACCGGCTGCTATTTGAGACCCTGTGAGTATTGGAAGTTTTATGGTATATATTTTCTGTCTTCAGTTGATGTTAGAAAATTACACTGAGCTCCTTTGTTATCTTGTGGGTCTTTATATTTCTCACTGCACATGTGAGTCACACATTTCTGTCAGAAACACTTATATTTATTTTATTAAGTTAAGGCTGTATGAATAAAAAAGTTTTTCAGACAATTCTCACTTGCTGTCTTTCGATTCTTGTCAAAATAGTACATGGATGTGGACTGCTTGTGAAGCCCTCTTGGAAAAGTGACAAAACACTCCTACACAATACATTACAGAGAAATGTAGAATTAACAATTTTATTTTCATTTAAATTGGAAATATATGATTTCCAAAGTTCAGTGCTGATTGGTATAAATGCACAGGGCTGGATTTTGAAAATACTTGAGTTTACAACAATCCACTAAACACATGGTAGCGGAATCTAAAGTAATTTCATTTGTCAGTGCTTAAAACAGACTTGTAGAAAAACAGCTGTGCTCCTTTATTGCATATGTATCCTTCTCTAGATAAATATGCTGCAATGGTGGCCTGCTAATTAAGATTATGTTCATTAACATAGGGAATTTTGAACACAGCATTGTACACTGCAATCTAAAAATCAACCGTGTAAACTGGGTAAATTAGAGCACACACAAAAATATTGAGTATTGCTTATAACATGTTTATATATAAATACTTATCATCAAATTATATATATATATATAAATATATAGTTTTAGTAATATGCTAAAGAAAGTACATATGATGTTGAACTACCCGAATGTGGAAAACGGACTGTGAAAGATAAGAGAAAAAGTAAATTCTTTATCTATTTAAAATGTACTGTTTATGTTGTAGTGAATTAATAAGTCATTCAAATACATAATTATGTAATTATGTAAAGAATAGACAGTCATGTAAACAAGATGTACATCTCCTGAATTCATTACTGAGAAAAGCAGTTGTGCTGTCTGTCTTGATTTTCTGTCCTATAATTGACCATTTCTTTACAATCTTTGCTGTGGGATTTCATGAAGGCAATGAGCTTTGAACAAATGGAAGACGTTATTTACATTTCTGTAGCTCTATATACTTTGATCCAGATAATAAAGTCACTTGAAATGGAATTAGATCTGACATCACAATGAAGGTCACTGGAGTTTTCTTGAACAACCAGGATGTTTTCAAATTTAGCGACAAAAGGCAAAGTGACAGTACAACTAAGTAAATAATGTATCCTTACCCTGCCTGAAGGAAGGTTGCAGGATTCCAGGGCAGTTTCAACACGCTTTCTGTCTGCAGAAAACAGCCGAAAGATGCTATAAGAAAGGGGAAAAGTCCTGTAAATACCGCTATCAATTAAAAATTGAAACATATTTGCAAATACTTAAATCATTAAGTGGACTACATTTGATTTAAGAGATTTCTTCACCAAGTACGATACTGATTAATGCCTTATTTTGCATTATGCTTTCCTAATTGAATTACACCCCTTAAGATGGTTTCCATAACTATACAAAGGCTTTTGATTTTTAAATTACTGGAGCTTAAGCCAAGCTAAAGATTTCTGAACTTCTATTTTTATTCCAAGTAAACTACAGATGTATATGTTTATTTCAGTGGGCACAGAAACTTTTAATCATTTGATTTCAGATATACCTATTATGCCTCATCTCAGTTCCATTAATATTTAACATTTTTTGTTTGTCTCGCTCTGCCATCAAAACAGCCTCAAGTTAAACACATAACAATATTCATTGCTTCTTGACTGTAATGCAATGTTTTTTAGAGTAAGGGGTTTAATATTCTGGTTGGCATCATTTGTCATTTCTTTCCTCAGCTACTAACATCAAACCACACTGTGAGATAGTAACAGATATGTGAAATTTAAACATAGGGAAAAAAATCCTAAATCAGGTTTATTATATGAATTCACAACCTCAGCTTAAAAAGCTGGTAATACAAAACGTACTTCTTAACAGGAATACGGCCCTCTGGGGTTAGCTGAAGCTTAAGCCTTGTATATCTGTTTGGGAAAAAAAAAAAAAGGCAAATTTTACAGCCATACATTGTTGTAATTCCTTTATTCTTGAATATGACACAGGATTTCAAGAAAACGCCTACACAAACTGACGAAAAATTTGTAATTTCTGTGTAATGTGTAAATATATGTTTTTTAACTTCTGCACTGGGTCAAATTTTACATGTGTTCACCTGTCAAATCCTTACAAGTATACTTAAAGTTATTCCCTACATATTGACTTTATACATGATACATGGTATATGGAGTGTGCAAACTGGTGAATAAATCAATCATTATTAACTTATCCTCTTCACTTTCTTGTTTGCCTGAAGAAACGGCACAAGAGTAAAATTTAATTGACCTACTATGGTTCCTTTATCTACTGATCCTGGTAGGGATAAATGTAATAAACTTGATTCAAGGACCATCCTGTTGATGATCATAAACTCTCTATGGGATATGGAATGAGATAAAACCTACATTTTATTTCATTTTCAGATTATGTACTTGTTTAATATACTGCCTTAAAGGTCTTTGTGTCAACTGGACACAACATTTTTAACATGCTGACCACTGATCTCTAGAACAGACTTGCACGTATTCCATCTACTGAGATTTTATTGCACATTGGAACATAAAGCTAAGGCTGTTCAGGGAGATAAGATGTACTATTGCCAAGGCACACCTGGAAAGCAACTATTACAGTACTCAAACAAAAGCAAGCATATATTTCTCTCTATTGGTTTCAGATTAACATTGTTCTTGAGATACTGTTAAGAAATCTGAGTTACGTAACTACAAGTATTCCCAAGAGACAGAAGCGTCGGTACAAGGTTTATTCAACCATATGCCAGTAGAAACTATTTTGTCATTTTATTTTTTAATACGTAGTTTCAAGTTTAATTTCTTTCATGGTTTTTTCCATGCTTACTTACAATTCAGGACGATGCCTCTCCTGCTTGCTGTAACTTCCTATCAAAAATGTTATTTGAACGTATATATTTATTCATATATTTTTGACAGGGTTGCATTTGTAGTACTGTACTGATCAGTATTTACTGGAGCATGTGAACTGCCATTCGGATGATGGAAGCAATGATCACCTGTCAGGCTTAATATACCTAAAGAATCTCTCGTAACCTTTGCTCCTGCAGGTAGTGCTGTTACAGTACGAGAGCGACTGATGTGTTTGGGTCCTACTATTTACAATACTCACGCTTTTTCCAGGCAGGACTCCCTGGACATGTTCTGTGCCAGCAAGTTTGATGCCAGAGCAAATAGCTCATCAGCCCATTCCTGAATTAAGAAAAAAAGAAAAGAAAAAAAGGTTTGTTTAATCTAAAATCCAACAACAGTGAAGCTTTTAAGGTGTTGAACAGCTGCCAGGGAAGTACAGCTATGGACAAAAGCCAAGGGTGTCTGGATAACATTGTTATATTCGGCAAAGCACACCCTTTTTTCACATGCTATCATTATTTGTCCTAATATTACACACAATATTTTCAGAAATATAATTAGGCGGAGGTCTAAGGGGAAATGTATAACATCCAACGTCATATAGGTGATTTGACACGATAAAATATAAGAGTGAATAGGTATATTATTTAATATGAACTGGCTTATATATTTACTTATGTAAAATAACAATTATTATTATTTTGTTGGTTACTTTGGTTAATTAGTCAGGATTTTCTTGCAGCATTTGGCATGTAGATATATCATTATTACTCAGCAATAACTGGGACCTTACTCTTTGAGCGTTATACAGAAGAAGAAAACAAATATTCACGAATGTGTTTCTCAAAGTTGTCTCCTTTTTGCGTCTACTTCCCTGTGGAAAATTGCGATTGAAAGCATAATAGCCATCCATCACCAGCCTTGACACATAAGTACAGCTTGGGTTTATGGGTATAATGTCTGTCTGTAATGCTGTTTACATTTACTTTACTTTACCTTTACTTCATCCCAATCAACTGGAAAGGTCACCTGACTGTAATTTTCCAGAAAAGGTATCTAGCATATCAGATATCAATTAGAGTATTTAACACAACAGGATACAACAACAAAGAGAATACAGAAAAGAGAACTGCCATTTCCTTTAAGGATGGCATTGATTGAAAGTCATAAAATATACATTTATATATAAATATTCAACAATATGTCATGTCTTCTTTACCCAGCTTCTTTTTCAAGAAGACTTTCAAGCACACGGGCCCAGTTCCCTCAGGGCTGCTGCCCACAGATACGTGTCATCATAATTTCACTGTTGACTGCAAATTGTTTTATTGTCAGACGTCAGCCTTCTAGACATCACCAAAAACTCAGGAACTGTCTCCACAGAAAAGTCAGGTAAAAGTAGAATTACTCTGTGAGCCGCAGTTCTTTCAAAGATGAACACAAGCATATGTTCAAGCAAGTGGGTTGAAACTACCCATAATGTGGCACTAACCATGTTTGATATGTACCTTGAAAACTGTAAGAAAAAAATGAACAAAACTTTGACAACAACAATATTCTGATTGCAGATTCAATTGGTTTCCTCAAGACACAGTTTGAAAGGCAGGAGCGATAATGGGCATGGTGGGCTAAATGGCCTTTTATCATTTGTTTTCATTATGTTATGTAATGTTCTTTTATGTAATTTTTGAAGAGCAGACTTAATTTGTTAAAATGATATGCTTGAAAGGGAAAGCTTTCTGTTTATTTATCTCAGATTAGAGAAAAGGGCACAACAGTAAACAGTTTATTGGAAGAACTAGCTGCAGTTGTTAGTGTGTGGCCAGTTGGCACACACCCTCATGAGCAAAACATTACAAAATCAGGAGGAAACAAAGTTATTGGGAGAGATTTGTTTTTTATTTCATCACCGAGGCCTAAAAGAACATTAAATCTAAGAAGTAAAGTTTGATTAAAGTGATCTTTTAAGGGAAAATCCTCCTCACAGAAGGCAAAACCCTCAGCTGAGTGGTAAGCCCTGTAGCTATACCATTTGTTGACTGGCCAGGGGCACTCAGTAGAGTAACACAATTGGCATAGTTCTTCATTGGCTTTGTGATTCCTCTGTCATTGGTTTGGGGCCTGTGCAAGTGGGCTTTAACTGATTAAATCTCTGATTGTTTCTAAAGCTAAACTTTGGTCTCAGGAAAAAACATTTAATCTATACCTATTCAAGGCCAGTTGATAGAATGATATACCAAGTTCAAGTTTATAAAATGATACAAACAATATTGGTGATTTCATTTTTGGACAAATGTTACTCTAGGTCCAGTATACTGTACATTCAAGGTTGGGGGGGGGATAAGGGAAATGATGTTTATTCATTCCATTTATTTATTTATTTAAAATCTGAGAATCTAGTTAAAATGGATTGGTATTTGAGATTGCAGCACTTCTTCAAACATTTCAGTTCACATACTGCTGTTTGCCAAAAAGACAATGGTTTTCTTACAACAGGTCTTTGGTGATAACATCTTGAACTCTGTGAAGCTCAAACTAAGTTGTATACTTCAGCTCTGACATGTTTCCTTTTATATTTCCACAACACATTCAACATGACATTAACAGGTCAAAGGGAGAAGTCACGAATCCATTATGATGAATAAGCTAATTGGGTCTGTTGTTGGATTATGTCCAAGTGCTTGATTTAACTAAATGGAGCTGTGTGAACTTGTAGAGCCAAAGCCCTACAATATTAATAGGGTGCTTGAGTCACGGTGACACATAACTTTGTTACATTTAATCCTATTTTTAGTTTATGAAAATACATTTAAGAGTATATCAAAGAAGAAAAATGTGTTTCCAATAGGTTTCATGAGTTTCAAAATGTGTGTTTGTATATAGAAATGAATGTTTGGTTCTAGAACCCATTCCATTAAAATTTTACTATAAATACAAAATACACAAACTAAACCAATTTCCAGTCTCCTCATTTCCTCCCACATAATTAACTGCAACCCAGTGGATCTCCTACTAATATCTAACAAGACATACCATCTCATGTCTCAAGCCAAGTGAATCAAATATTTTTCTGCAATTTAAGGGCATTAAAGGGAATGATTTTCATTTCACTTCTTTACACTGAAGATGCCAACATAACAGTTCTAGTTTACATGAATTATAAGTTACTTGTGTAAAATGTGTTATAGTAAAATACTGCATGCAGTGGTGCTCAGCTTTTGAACATCAGTTTTGTGATATTACATCTTCAGCTTTATCTTTTAGAGCACCCACTGGATAAAGGCCAGAGCAGTTTGGGGGCATTTTATAATTAGTCATTAGTAAATGTATTGATCACTTCATTAATCCGTAGATTTGTTTCCCTGCTGTGGCAAGATCTGCATCTGGAGGTTGAATTGATCTGAAGGTTAGTGTATTTATTCGAATTCACTGGCGTGAAATGTGATGCTGAAAACGTTTTCTTGTCCCATTTATTTAAATGTAATTGTTAAAAGTAATTATGAGTCATCGAACTTTGACAGTGTGTTTCAAAAATATGTAATGAGTTTGAATATCCCAATACCATGGGTGAACTGAATGACAGTACCTTTGCAACTTCCTCCTGAAAAGCCATGAAGTTCATGTAGGTGATGTTAACCATATCAGGGCCACACACCACGGTGAGCATTTTGTTCTCAATCCTCCCTCCCATGTTCCCAACATCCAGTAGCTCTCGTAGCTTTGCATCCTGGAAACAAAGACCAGACATATAAATAGAGCAATCTGAGAAAACACACTAATAAAGGCAGACTATATTACAATTGTTTACCTAAAAGGATAGGCCATGTTAAATAATTCCATAAAAAAAATCTACAGCAATCATTGTGTCATATCATAAGCAAAACAAACTATGCACACAGAAGTGAAAATGTAAAACTAACAATAAAGTTTAAAACTTTGCAGCTGATGTTGATTCCCTTGTAAACCATATTGAGGAATTACATATTTGTTTCATTTTTATGTTTTGGAATATATTGGATCATTAAATGTATTCAGGGAGTTTTAACTACACAACTGTAAAACACTTGTGACATTGTCCTATATATTAATAAAGCTTGTATTCAGCAAAAAACAAAATGGCTCCATTAGGAGAGCATCTAAAGCAATAATTAAAATTGACAAAGGGCTTTCTATTATTTTGTATTCTGTGGGGGTTATGCTCTGTCCTAGCCAAATATGACACAGATGTTATTTCTGCAGTTAAGTAACCCATGCCCAGCAATTAGAAAGCATGATGATTCAAATTAAAGTTAAAAAACACCATATGCATGAATACATATACACAAATTAGTAAACTGGGGTCAATATTGAATCACGCTGATTTTTGTGTGCATGCATTTTGGTACAATTTGGTAGGCTATGTGTATACATTTTTAATACCTATGCTTTTAAATTTATACACACTGTTTATTAATTGGTTGTTCCCTATGTGTGACCAAACACAACACAGTCCATTTATGCGAAATACAAGTTTTCAGTGGCAATTCTGCAGACATTTCATTATTTATTCACAATTAAAAGTAGAGCTTCAGATTCCAATAAGGCAAACAAACAATATTTAATAAATACTAACACAGAAATACCGCATTCCTAGTTAATAATTGTGTTTTCATGATATACTGTTCACCTGGCCTTTAAGTTGCTGTGTTGTACATCAGATTGAAGGCTTTAATTTACAATACAATTAAGGCATCTTTCTTGGTGAAACGTATCACAGATCCAATCTCTTTCTGGGCTGGTGGACTATCCTTGGGGCTTTAAATCAAATACAGCCAATGCTTATCTTCTGCTAAAGCTTTTCCTAAAGATTACAGAATCACAAACTCAATTCAAGGGCATGCGTAATATCGATACAGTGCAGGTTAAGAAGGAATGTAACAAGTGAATCCACATTCTCTACCATATACTATGATATGTATGTATGTATGCATTTGGAACAAATCTTCATTATAATTTCCAAACATTTATAACCCACTGGCGGATGAAAGTCACCCCTTCATTAAGGGAAGTGGTCATGACTCATCACACTCTGCTGGCAGTGCCAACAAGTCCCTCTGTCACAGAACCAAATAGGTGCAACTCAAGTTTGTATGACGTGTCCTAACTTTCATGATGTAAGTTCTTCAGACAACATCCCTAAGGCCCATTGAATTCTGTATCTGTGCATGAGAGAACAGTGTTTTATTTAATTCACAAAATAGAACAGAGGACACTATAAAAACTTGAAGGGTATGTGTTTCTAATCAACATAATGATACCTATTAATACAGTCATCGATGACTGGAGCAACAGGGGGGGAAGTACTTGGATGAAGGATACAACGGTGTGCATATTGTGGACTTGACTTGATTCCTCAACTCTCTGGTAATGGGCCAATACACTATTTAAACAATAAGACCGTTCCTCATCCATAATAACAATTATGTCTTATGTCATTATAAATATTCTGTTGAAGAAGGTAAATGCTACATGTAGGGAGTGTATCCAAAATAGTCTATACATACACACACACACAAATAATACATACCAGAAGGCTTAAATCAACCAATTAGGATTTAGCCAACAGAGTACTTTAATGGTGTAATA
This sequence comes from Amia ocellicauda, assembly GCF_036373705.1. Taxonomy (NCBI): domain Eukaryota; kingdom Metazoa; phylum Chordata; class Actinopteri; order Amiiformes; family Amiidae; genus Amia; species Amia ocellicauda. The sequence goes on along the minus strand of NC_089850.1, from coordinate 43,389,359 downwards.
TCCTAAATGAAGGCAGAAAGCCAGTGTTCATATAAAGCTTTGTGACAAGACCCTTCGTGGTTTCCACTTTTAAACTGCTAGAGAACACTTATCTTGTTGATAAATACCTTCTGAAAGAGAGTCTTTGAAAAAGTGAACAAAATAAATTATGTATTAATGTTTCATCTCCTTTCAGAAAGACACTATAAATAATGGCATCCCACCATCCCTCGAGGTATGGCACATGCATTTTTAATACAACTGATACTATTGCTTGGTTAGCAATAATGAAGTAAAGTACATTTAACTATAAAATATAAGTTGCTGTACTCGTCATGTTAGTATAGTTGTAGGAGTGGGAGTTGGTTTCATGAAACATAACATATTTTCAGACAGTGTGCATAAGCTTGATAAAATTTGAGTTATTTATTTTTACCAAATTTCTGTTATCCTCAGGGCATATGATATCCAAATACCCAAAAGAAGTGCTCACTATTGGTTCATACAAACAAGTATGTTTTAATGCAATCTTCTGTTATCTGCAGAATGCCCCTTTATTTATCATTTATTTGGTAAGGTAATTACAGCCTAAAGGTCTTAAATGTAGCACCCTGCATCCAAACACAAATATTATCATTATTAGTTATTCAATTTTAGTTATTAATTTGGAAAAGCATTTTTTGTTATATTTGAATAAGTAATACTATTTAAAATCAATAACTTTGACATGCATTAAAAAAACAGAACAAACAAAAGTCTGATCAGCACTACAATACTTTCAAGAGTTCTTCTAAAAGAGCAACACTATTGACACCCATTGTTCATAGAATCCTCCTGGATCTATGATTTCATGATGATCATAAGTATTTAATTCGAATGATCTGCAATCAAAACATGAAGCTGCTTTATCTCTCACCAAATACATTTCCAAATATTCTACAATAATACTCACATTCATCCAATAATAAGACAAATCAGTAGGCACCTTAAACTAAAACAATATCGCCAGTCCAGTATCTATCATACCACACAATATGCTGACCATGAATAAACAATACAAAAAGCAGACTAAACAACTGTAAGCAATATTTAGTTCAGCTATGTGTGAACATTTTATACCTATGATACAATTATCATAATTAACATTTTCTATTTAGAAATTCCCTCTCCAAGCAGGCATGCTATTGAGCAGAAAGTGATATATTGTTCAGTCTACTTTGCTGCAGGGGTGACCTTAGCTGACAGAAAAAGCACCACATTTGGAATAAATGGATGGTAATTACATGTGACTGTGTCAAGCAATCCACTGTAAAAATTTCAACTGTAGCAAGGAAAGGCTATCACCTAGAGGAGTTTGGAGGTGTCATTAATAATAAATGCTTGTACGATCTAACAGAAGTATATAGGCTGCATTGACAGCTGTTAGCATTTTTCATTTTGTTAGTACATGATCAATGTCTTCGATCTGTTTTGTGAACTTCAGAGGTTGGTTATTCCTGGTTATATAAACTCCAGTGAATTTAAAATGCTTAGGATCCGGTGCATTGATTTGTCATCATCAGGCAAAAAATAAAAAATAAAGCTGTATAATTAATTTGATAAATTGAAGAGTTCTATAAATATAAAGCTAACCTCCAGTAAACTGATCCATATTGTATCATTAATCACAATTCCTTTATGTAATCCTAAATCCTGACAATTATTCCATTAGATCACATTAGAAAAAGTGGGAATAGTGACAAGCTTTGAAATATTATGAAAGTCTAATTGATTTTCTCTGGAGATCACTTTATTTAAATTGTTCTCTCTTTTTCATTTTTTTTTTTTTGGGGGGGGGGTGTTTTTGTGTTTTTATGGGGTTTCTTTCACTAAAACAACTTTCTTTTAAACAAAACCTCCACTATGAATTTCCTAGCTCCTGTGAGACATTCCAAAAATACCATCAATACCTCTTCTCTGAGCCAGCACAGCTGTTGTAAAAAGTAAATAAATTCCACCTACACTTTTTATAATGATTTCTTTCAGTCAAACTATAGATTAACATATTCTTGCACAGCTGAAACTTTAATAAATACTTTTAACATTCAATGAATATTCAAAATAATCACATAACCAAAACATCCTATGAATAAGCCCCTCTTGACCCAAAACTGCATGCGAGCTATTTCACTCAATAGCCAATATACTAAACAAATACTGCTGTTGTATCAAGAAGATCCAACATTAGTAGGTAACCCACGATTACTGAGAGCTGACTACAAATGCTGTCCTGGGGATAACACAATGCCAAAGAAGCATCTATGAATTCTGCAAAAATGTGCATCACTTACCAAGTCAGAAAAAGATGTGTACGTTATAGAGGAAATTGCCCAAAAAATAAAAAATAAATAAGAAACAAAAATGTATTTACTTGGTGATGTCAAAAACGATTGCTTTTGTAACTTGCATTTAATGGATTGTGCCTTTCAGGATTTTAATGTTGCATCCTTATTTCCTGTGAGTTTTGTCATTTTAATAATTCTTGAGCAAAAAGTAACAACCAGAGTTAAAGCAAGTACACTACAGTTAAAGGTCAACTGTGGTCTGAATTCTCCATACTCTTCTCCTTTAAGATTTTTACATTTCATTTTGGTGCTTACAACAATTATTCTGTGAATGGAGCCTTCGTCACATGGATGGTTGCCATAAGTTTATATTTATAAATAAATACTGCAAACCTAACATATGAATTGCATTTTACATATAGTGCAAATATAAAAAAAAGAAGGCCAGTTGCCCAAAAGCACCACATGCCAGAATATTCTGATGTTATATACTATACTGTGTATGTGTCAGGACTCCAGCCCTTTCCTTCAATTCCCTCAAATGATGCACTTCAATAAAGCAGACGGAGGCCCTGTCTGACCCTGCTCTCCCACCACCTCCGATTCAGTATGACATATTAGTCATTCCCCGCATTTAAAAGGACGTGGGTTGGCAATCCCTGCAGTCAGCTAAAATACATTTTCCAAATGCAAGCCAGCAATATAGTTGAGGTTTATTATACATCTGTATTACTTTCCTTAATGGGCTTTAACTTATCCTCAGCATTTACCCAAACAATATAGAAAAAATATATATTTTTAATGTGTTCTTTCTTATTTCATTATTCTATATTACACTGCAATTTGTCAACTAAATATTAATATAATATTGATATTAAATTAAAAAAGAAAGAAAAAAAATCTATTAAGTTACTTTTTATATTATTTATAATTGCCAATTATTTCCTTTAATATTCTCACATTTGGTAAAAGATTGAGTGATTAATCAACTTAGAGCACTACAGCAACCTTCATGTAAGCACGAGAGAGACAAGGGAAAATGTATGCAGCCTCAAAAATGTGTTTCCACCTGACAAAAGAGCTAAGGAGCCAAACAGAGGACCAAAGTCTGTCTCATTAATAACACTGTAAGATCACAGGACCTGACAAGCTACAGACATCCCTTTTGCAAACCAAGCCAAGCAACCCCTGGCCCACACTAAACCCAAGTCACCATGGGCCTACCTGGCCAAATCCTCTCTCTTTTATATTATTCTGTATATTCTTTATGTCAGGTGTTAATGATCTATTTATCTTTGAACCTTTTTGCAAACCTCTCATACATATTAAACTATTCTTTGTCAATTTGGTAGGTGAATAAGTGATGCAGGTAAAGTAACTGAAATAAAGCATTGCCTTTAGACACAATGGCATGGAAGAATAACAAATTAAACATAAGATTAATATGCGCACAGTGTATTAATTAGTGTGCTTGGTTTAGAAAAATGTGCACACCCTATTTTAAATCTTGTGCATGCAATTTAAAATCTGTGCCAACAATTTTGTAAATCTGGAGCACGAATTAAAAACAATCATTAATGCGCATCGGTATCTCAACTGATTTATCATGGACATGCTCGTTTAGTGCATACAATAGCACATCGTGATGCAGTTAAATACCTTCTTTTACAGCTCCACATAGAACATAAAGCACTTTGCTGACAGCAGACGGCAATCAAGATTGCTTTTCTAATAAAATAACCACCCCCTATAGATACTTTTAATATCCTCATAAAAATGCTTCTTATTATACTGAAATGGTGAATGCATTACATAAGAATTCTGTGGGTGGTATTTGCTGAAATAGCAACAGAAGCTACAGAATCAATCCAGGAATCTATTCTTACAAGACAACGTACAGCGAGCCAGCATTTGCACTGTGCTGCTCCACTGCCAGTATCTCTTGAGGTCAAAGAAGGTGTGCTGGTGATCAGACACTATTCCATTATGAACCATCTCTGTTGATTCAAAATGCTCATAAGCTGTAAACATGTTTTATTATTACACTGATTATTGTTATGGTTCTTACTTCAACTGCTGGGTATAATATACAAATGCAGAGGGAATTTCAAAATATTAATATTACTATTTTTAGGCACTAATGCATTCAATCTGAAGCTACGGTATTTCTGAAATTGCGATGAATCCAGACATGCAATGTTAATCTCATTAAGTCAAGTCTAATTTCTTATGTCCTTGGCGGTGCACAAAGAAGTTGTTAAATTGCTGTCTTTTCCATTGAAACACCTGTGAGTACAGAAATTAAGTTAGACAGGCAACCTACATCTCCTAAACATGCTGTGTCAGTTCCACACGATAGCTTCACTGCATTAGAGAGTTGAGACATGAAGTCTGCTTCCATAGCAACTCAAGACATCCCAGATTGCTGCACCAAAACAGAGACTTTATGACCTATTACATCCTCTACAGCAGGAAAGTGTATATTCCATTATGGTTTTCAAGATAAGGTTAGACATAGATTAAAAAAAAAAATTCAATGCATCGATTTGTAGCTTATATTCATGGCAAATGCAAATACTGTTGAATCATTGTGAATTAATGTATCCCAGACACTAGCAGATATGTAATAAAGGTGACGTTATAACTTCAAACCTGCAGCTCGTTCTCTCTCCTCTTTCATCACTGAATATAAACAGCAGAGTGAAATCTGTTTCCAGACATAATGTCAGTTTTGCCACATACATCCCAATACACCAACTTAGATTCAAGTGTACAGAGTTTGTTTTTGCTTCTTCTGGCTGCCGTCCTTCTCCTAGGTCATGACAACGCCAAATGCTCTGACCCTTTTGAAGCTCCCGACAGTAAATCTAACAATAACAGAGTTTGCCTGTGGCCTTTTTAACATAGAGGAAGAAACACTTTATTATACCAGATCGTGCTTTATTCTCTACACCACTTGGGCCTTCGCCAAACAAAGCCTCGGGAGTAAGATTTAATTAGAGGGGTTGATGTGTCTAGAGATGTGCCTGAGAGCCCTGTTGCTGGGCGCTGTGAGGAGAGCACCGTGTGATCAGTGCTCTGGTTCTACTGCAGGCTACAAACGCACTGCCGGCCTTGGCGCTCCCATATGGTGCAAAACGGATTGGCATTAGGTCAGAAAGCCCTGATGTGATAAATTAACAGCGGCTACTGCTGATGATCACCTTGTTTTAGGTCACTGGGTTCAGGTGTAAGGGTGTCTCTAGGTGAGTCTCTGGTAATCTAAACATCTACCTGTGTCTCAGCACAGGGAACGGACATTAAGCTGAAATGTTCCTTAGTTTAGTTATGCAGGGCTGACCTAAAGTCTTTTCAAAACCACTGAATCAAATGATTTCTCATGAACCATTGAATAAGACTGAATCATCTCTAACACCTGGCAGTGGCTGGTTCGAATATGGATGTGCAACTTGTCAACAGTAGCCAAGAATCTCATTGAAAGGGATTCATTAGTGAAAGCACCGCTGGGGAAACAGTCGGGCAAAGACAGCAAAATGAACCATGTCTCGCTGTAGATTAATCAAACCTTTTGAAAGGCAGGGCAGTTGCACAGCTCTGGCTGTCATTCAGTTAGCACTCAGGTGCTCTTTTCACTGTATGATTCACAGCATAAAAAGACAGAGCAAGGGCGGTGAAGGAATATCAGAGGCTGCCATATTTCTGCTTTTGTTTTTCAGGGCAGAACAAGGGTGTGGCAGAAAGACCACTTCAACAGCAATTGGTTGCTCCAAAAGTGGAAAACAACTGCAAAAGAAGTGCTGATTAGTATATAAAAAGCTCCCTGCAATGCAATCGAAAACAATTGTTTATGTGCACCTGTTGCGGCGTTGACACCCTGACAGGTTTGTTGCTCATTTGAGTTGTGTGGGCTAAGCACATGTTACATAATGACTTATCTTTGAAATTATCAGATGTAATCAAATAAGAAAAGGAAAAATAAATGGCTTTATGATGTGAATTGACTGAAAATGATATGGCGTATTACAGAGCAGCTTGAGAATGTATCACTGCCAGAGGACATTTTGAAAAGTGAAGTTGACAGATTTTCCACATTATAATTGTTAGTCTTCAGGGTAGATTTGAGGCAATCAAGGTGACTATATTATACAATTGCACTCTACATAGAGAGAAGAGTGGAGGTTGATTATTGCAGAGAGTTGTCAGCTATTTGGTGTTTTATGTCCTGCAGTAAATAAGACATAAGTAATTATCACAAAATCCAATACTGAACACTTAGATTAAATGTTTGTAATGCTCTGAACTAACATTTATAGACATTTCGTAGATATAATTCATTTATTTGTAATACATAATGTTGTGCTGCATATTTACTAACATATAGAAGTCATTATTCACTGCCTGGTTCCCCTAGAGAAGCCTATCAACTTCACTCTAGTATACTGCATGGTAATTTGCTGTAATACACTGCATTCTCAGAGAATGTGGGTGTGTCTTTGTTTGTGTCATTACTATCTACTTCCTGTGGTGGGGGGTTTCTGCTTTTCCTTTCCAAAAAGATACCATCAGACCTCAACCTCACCAGAATTTTGCAGGCAAGATCAGGGTTCAAGTCCATATAATTGTCGTTTTCCAGTCACGATTGTAGTTCTGCAATTGTGTCATAGCAGGAGGTGTAGTGGAGGATAAGCATTAGCCTAATATATAGGGAAGCACTACTTTATATACAGAGGTACTGTATATCACCATTATATAACTATAGTTAAACATACATAAAAGCATTTACCATCGTAATTCCTGTAAGTAATAGGACCACAGGTCTTTTTGATGAGCAGAGTGAAATTATTAATTTTAAGCATTTTCTTTTTAAAACACACACAGTGCTTCTCATGATATACAGCTCTGGAAAACATTAAGAGATCACTGCAATTTTTTCTTAAATCAGCATCTCTGCATGTATGGCAGCCATTTCATTCCATTCATATTTGTCTTTGGAATTTGGGAGAAATGTTGTCAGTAGTTTATAGAATAAAACAAACATGTTCATTTTACCCAAACACATACCTATACATAGTAAAACCAGAGAAACTGATCATTTTGCAGTGGTCTCTTAATTTTTCCAAGAATGGTTTATATTTTTTATTTATTTTTTATTTTATTTTTTTGATAAAATACAATGAGTTCAAAGAGAATAAATAGTGAATAAACATTGTCTCACAGACCTTGATTAGCAATCCAGGACTACCCTACCTAAAATAACACTGTGTGGTCCAGGACTAGTGCTAATCTGTGTCGGTGAAACTAGACCTTTGAGTGTTAATGTAAAGGTATATTTTTATCAGGGCAAAATGCTGAACATCTATTCTTCCACAAAGCATCATTCACCTTTGAAGTGGTGGAAGGAAAAAATACTGTATATTCACATGTTGATTTTTTTTTTTTTTATTAACAATTAAAAAACAATGTACAATCAATGCTCTTCAATGGCTGTCCATTTAAAAATATTATACCATGAGAAGGGAAGCTCTGTAAATTGACAAAACAATAGACAGTTTGCATTAGATTGTGAATCTAAATTTAGTGGACGACTGACAGTGATTAAAAAGGCATATTGAGCCATGGGCTCTTGGAAGATTAAGGGAAATCATTTCCAATGATTTGAAACAAGATGGGAAAGATATTAGCATCTGGCATCCCAGGACCAGATAAATTCAATCAGGGAAAGCTTACTTAGTGCTAAAGAATAATACAGGGCTTTTGGAAGGCAGAGCATACAAGTTAAGTACATAGACATTTAAGGTATCAGATTTTAAATGGGAATGTAAAACATGAACATGATTAAGTATATAAACTTTGCTGTGTCCAGGAAGTGACTACCCACAACATACAGGTTGTTGTTTTATTCCCAGATCTATTAGAAAGAAAATAGTTATAATTCTGACAGGAAATAATGCTTCTCAAAAACATAAAATATTCTTATTTTCAGCAAAGTTATCAGTATTGATTGACAATAAACTCTCACTAAAAGAACCAGCACCTTTTCCATACAAGACTCTTCTATCTCTTCTATCCTTCTCTCATTTTTATGTTTTGACACTTGTAGTTTGCCTAAAGCAGTCTCTGCAGATTACTCTGTTTATCCAAAGACCCCATTAAGTCAGTAGATTGTTCTGCATGCACTCAGATGAATATATATGCACCAATTGGCTTAGATCTTTATAAATTGTACATTACATGTCATAGTGTTATAAGTAACTCAAATATCATATTTTTAAAAACAAATCCTGGAATAAAGTGTAACTTATTGCTATGGCTTATTGAGATCTCATTCAAAAATAATAATCAAGTTTGAATCTTCTCAGTGATAGAATACTACAAAATTGAATTTGATGAGTACAATGATTATGTGACTGGGTGGTTTCTGTTGAGTAATTATGTTCTATAAGGGTCTGTCAATACAAAGTTCTATCATTTGTCATTTACTATCATTTCATCATTTGTTCAGCCATTCACAACATCCTGATGTCATATACAATGCAAGGATGTATCTATAAAAATTCTCATATCAAATACAAATAACGACATTTCAATTGGAGAACTATTTTTACAGGCAATTAAAAAATAAATATAACACAAATTACAAAAATTCTATGCAAAAAACCTTAAACCATAGCCACAGAATACCATTAAGTATTTCACATGGTTCTAAAGAAGTAAACATTATTGAATTAAGTAAGACAAATGTATTGATCTACAAATATTTATTTCTTTAAATTGTTGATCAAAAGATGATTGTTGATTGTTTACCAATTAAACCCTAAAAAAATTCATAATTCTCTACTTCAAAATAAAATGTTCAAAGTAATACATCTCTAGAAAGAGTGCTTGCTTTTCCAGGATATTAGTAGTTTTTCTATATTAAAAAAAAATAATAATATATATATATACCAGCGTATAGCGTAGTCTACAGTAATCAAGGACTATCTTATCTAATTAGTGCGTCTAGGATTAGTGCTGATCATGGTGTGAAAACTTTCTTTCTTTCTCATTAGGTAGACAATCAAATGCTCATTGCATCTGATTTTATCGCAAGGAGAACATTAAGGACAAACACAGATCTTTAATTGGGAAAGTAATTATAATTGAGACCTCTTCAACTGTTACAAGGTCATGGGCTCTATCCACTAAGTTAATTAAAAACAACATTTCTATTTCTTACACATGATTTATACATTTCACACTGACTAGGTGTTGTGGATTTTTGGTAATCTTTTTCACATCTTAGGATACCAACAGTATAGTATAGTATAGTATAGTAGAGAGTGAGAGAACAAGTAGTAGTAGTAGTAGTAGTAGTAGTAGTAGTAGTAGTAGTAGTAGTAGTAGTAGTAGTAGAAGAGTACAATATTCCAGAGTCTAATTTATACATCATGATTTCTGTTGTAATTTGTTTAAACACATGAAATGTTGACTGACCTGGAATATCAGAGATATCTTTTTGTTTTATATGAAAAAAACTTGTATTTTCTTTTGCTGCCTAACAGTCGGCAATGAACAGGCTTGCTACTTTTACAATAGCATTATTTATGGCATCTTCTTTATGTAAGGATACACCACATAGATGACAGCAGAAGGCAGTTCTCAAATACCTACAAACTAAAGAGATACATCTATGTTGTAGGACATGGATTTAACAAGTTTTGCATGTCAATTCAAACTACATTTATTTAATGTAGAACCATTAAACTAAAATGAAAAGAAGCCTGTGTGTATTTATTGTGCTACAAATACAATGAGTCTTTTAACATCATAAAACAAATAAAATAGCTTAATAGATTAGAGAGAATGCTGTGCAAACATTTAGTTTAATTTCCCTTGGTATGAACCAGTAGACATATTAATGCTTTTCTAAATTGTCTTGTAAAAAGCTGATACATAAGCAATTTCAATTTACAGTTTACTTAACTCCTTTTTTAAGGAACCATGCATGAAATAAGGATAATGTTAATTTGCACCACGAGAAATATCTCCTCATGAAGAGTAATTGTATAGTTCAGTATTTTATTAAGAGATAGGATAAAAAATTGTGAAAAGCAGACATATTAATTATGCAGATATATTTTGCTACTTTGTTTGAATACATTTGAACACACATTAGGAGAAATATACCACTTCTAATTTACCTTTACACATATGTATTCACTCACATCTACCACTAAAATGTTTGGTAGCTGAAACCCAAATTTCTGCATTATGGGCAAAATATTCCAGTTATTACTAATATGTATTGTTTAGTTGTAATTATAAGGTTGGAATCTGACTATTATATTGTTGGTTAATTAGGAGCAGGTGCTTTAAGTTGATACAGTTTACTCAGCTTTCTTATTATAAATCAATGCAGCAGTTCCAGCTCCATTCAATGGAAAATACAATCAGTCACACACTGGCCACTTATAAGGCAACTTCGAAAGGTCAGGGACTTTATTGATCATCTGCCAAATAATACATCATAGACTTAGGGGGAGAAGCAAAATGCTGGTGTTACAAACCAAAGGCATGTTTAATGAGTCTTAATTTGAAATTTTCAAGTATTTAGATTCATTAAACTTCAGCACAATGAAAGAGGTGATGTACGTGAGACTCCTTCGTATGAAGTTTGAAAAATGTAGCCAAGGAATATCATTAAATTATGTATTTCTTTCAGCCTGTCTATTGATCAATCACTCCATCCAGATATACAATATATGACAGGAGTTCAGCTAATTTTAGACACCTGATTGATGACAAAAGTAGATTGAAAACAAATAATAAAATGCATGGCACACCACTGCATTTGTGGCCTGCATGTGGTATAAGCATCACTTTATGACCTTTAAAAGAAGCAACAGCAAACAGCTTTATTGTGCTCGGAAGCTGTGCTCTGTTTCGTGTTGTCAATTCAATTGCCCTTCTTCCATGGTGAGTAGTGATGTCTGAAGGCTATCCTGAATGTAAGGAAAGCACAATGATTTCATGTGCAACAGGCTTACTAAATAAAAATGCTCATATTTTATTAAATGCTGTTAAAAAAAGGCACAATCCACAATGAAAACATATATGGATGTTGACAGTCTTTGACCAAAATCTTTGCCATTGCCGATATCATCTCGCACAGTTGTCAAAGCTGTCACAACGCATCTTCCACAAACTATCACTGTCCCTTTATTAAATCAAATGATTTTTTGTGAGATGTCTGCAGGGTGTATGACTAAGCTATATATCGCCAATCGCACAACCTAATGAGCTCTCTGAGACTGCATGTCCCTTATAAATTCTGGAGCCGTGGCAGCAGATAAAGTTGGATAGAAGCCCTGGAGTTTTTTTTCGGCATTTTATAGAGCAGATGGGAGCTCATCTAAAATACCATTTTTATCCACAGCCTCTTAATAGATCAGGTGGATGGAAACCTCGCCAATGATTCCTGTTCAACATGTTTTTACCCAATTCTGTAATGCTCAGATTAGCATTTAACCCACCACTGTAGATAACCAAAAAATGAGAAAAACAACCTGAACTAATAGTCTAGAACCTTATGGTCGTGTTCTATTGTACCTGCTGAAAGAAATTTTAACAGGTTATTGTTAGTTAAACAATGTTTCTTCCAGGTATACATTTGGAGGTTTTGACACAGAAGTCATCACTATAAGGCCATGGGCAAGACTGAGAATTAAAGAAAGGCAGGAGCCTATGGAAAATGTATTTGGTTGTGTAATGGCTGTGGTAGGCTGAGCAGAAGGAGCATAGCAGGTTCAATATTTGACATCTGTAAAAGGTAGAAGAATTGTTTTACCTATTTAACTAGCAAGTGTCAGTTCATTGTTTTCTGTGAGGTTGAACCATAGTAAATGAGTGTTATCATTCCAACGTTATCTTAATGGAACAGCGTGATTTAACGAGGTCGTGGATATAGAACTTTAATCAGAGATCATAACCCAACACCTTCCCAGTGAGTGAAGCATAGGTTACTTATTAAGGTCATTTGCAAAGTGTTTAACACCACTGTTGACTTGTTTAATTGCACCAAAATTTGTAATGGGCCTCCATACTAGCTCTCCATTTTGCTTCCATCATCTTAAGTATACTTTCTTTAGGTTAGGCATGCATTTATAAGCTTTGTTTGAAAACAGCCTTTCAATTACAGCACCAACAGTGTCAACATTTTAATGTGGCTTAAATATTTAATGCAGACCTTAATAATTGATTATCATTTTAAATAAATAATATAACTTTCAAAGGGCTGTTATGTAATGTGTCTTGGATCGCCTGAGCTCACTTTGGAGGACCGCTTTACAACAAGTAAAGAAAAGTAGAACGCAACATTTTTAACAGAACGAATGTTGAGAATGTTGAGCAATATCTTTGCTTGGTGATGGCAGGTCACTCAATTCGGATAGAGAGAGTTAGTTATATCTGATCACTGTGCTCATGTATGGATAAACAAACATTTTAGGTATTAGGTTTTTTTTTTTTTCTTGTATTTTAATGGAAGTAAATGGCAGTGAACTGAGGATATTAAGCATCAGTCCCAAAAAATAAATGACTGGGATGAGTTGAAGATCAGCTGAAGACAATTAGAGGAAATCCAAATCTGGTGAATTGAACTGGCTAAACTTACACTGCCTGATTTCATGTTGCTCGAAACATGTCATCTCCTTGGATTTTGATCTGCTGCAAATCTGACACAAAGCAAGTGTTTTGTACTGTATGATGTGACAACATACACTTATCGGTCTGGCTTACTTTCATAATACAGAAGCAGACACATTTATTTCAGCTTTCGCAAGCAATGAGTTGGAGTGCCCAATATGGTTTATCTTTCTTTTTGAAACTGTTATCACCAGTACAATACTACTTCACATTGCCAGCTGCCAAAGATAAGATCACATGAACCTTTTGTTTAATTCTAATTAATACTCCTTATTCAGGTCTACTGCACTGTAACCATTTACCTAATTTGCTCTGGTTGTTCTTTCCTGTACAGTGTAACTTTCTGAATTACGGTGTACTCTATTTATAAAACTACTTTAAACTGAGTAACTTTTTCTCTTTGAAGTACTGTATAATACTACTAGCTTTGTGGCATGGTGCATTATCTTGTTAGTTTAAGTACAAATAAATTAAAAATCTGCCCAAAAGCAATGACATGGTGATACTGTGATCTGCTACCCACACACATTTTTTGCCTTACGTCTTAGCACTGTAAACCCTGTGCATAAATAAATAAGATATAAAATATTAAACAAAACAATCTTATTAGATATGCAGATGTTTTTGCATCTCAGCTCTAAAAAATTCAGAGAATCACCAATCCATATGATCTGAGAAACTACATAGACATGATACATCCTGCAGCTAAGAAAAGAAACTGCAGCTGATTCACCAACAGGCTTAAAGGGAAGACAGCTTGTCACACAGAACTATCTTTGCATAAGCTTCGGGCAAATATTCTTGGCATGGCTTAAAAGCCTATCATTTTTTTAATGACACAAAAAAACCATGAATTTATTATGATGGACATGTTACCCACACATACTGTATTTCCACACTTGGTTGAGCTGATAGACAACAGCAAAAAAAAGTAAATCAGGTACTTATTTTAATACCTTAATCGCAGACCCAATTTTCCCTGTGAGCAAACTTTGGGCATATTGCCCAGTTCATTACTTCCGGAATGGGTCCTATATTCACAGTTTGCTCACAAGGATAATAGTCATCACTTAAAGAAAAGAAGAGTATCATAACTTACTTACATTGTATGATAATAAGTACTGAACAGATGCCACTTAAATTGCTGAAATTCAGAGATAGCATAAACTATTTACTGCGGAATGAATTGGTAAGGTAATGTTTTGCTGCGTACATAACTCCCTAAATCACAGTTAGAAGGTACACTAACTGTCACATAATTCGATGTGTAAACCATGCCATTTCCATTAAAATGCTGTTGCCATTTGTAATTTGATAGTAGTCAGATGGCATAAACATAAAAGTGGGTCATGTGTTCATCCTCTAAGACCTGGATGAAGTTGAATTGGAATGATCTGTGTTGAATAATTCTAGTCCCATGATGCATTGGTTTGAGAAAAGTCTACTACTGGATAATATATTCAGTTTTTAAATGCTGATGTGTGTTATGAAAATAGAGTGTGACTATTAATTCAGTTTTTCTTTTGCAAACTGTTGATTGTGTATCATTTTTAGGCATAATTCTGAATCTTCAAAACTACTGATAGTTTTCTTAGCTTATGTTAATTACATGTCCCAATATTTACTACTGTATGTCCTGTATGTCACATTTAAAACTGCACATCATTTCCACAGGAATAAAGTAATACCTCATTGAAGCTATACAGGCCACAAACATTTAAAGCAAAGACATGATATGTTTGCAAGTAACTGTTGGGAAGACATCTCAGACCACATTACCATGATGGATGCACACCTTGAATAAAGGAAACAGGATTACTGTCGGTTATAATCTGAAATCAGTTTCATGAGCCAATCTTGAATAAAATATATTTGATTCCATTATCAAATGTGTTCTTCATTATACTCAAATTAAAATCAAATTTCAGCTGTCAACTTTGGATCATTGAAAGAGTTGAATTAAATTAAACAATCTGCATTCATCTTTGAACACACATTAATCTATTGCTCAAATAATTCCTGTTTGGCAATGGCAAAACAACCCTAATCCAGCATGTACCACTTCCATGTTTTACTCTGGGCACTTATTTTTTAGGTGTCAAATAATTGTTTTCTGCTATAACCTTTCCTGTTCCCTCCCTGTGAGTTTGTCTCTATGTATGTGACACATATGTAGTATGAAAGTTAACCTGTTCACTGTTTTCCACAAATTACTACAGTGTACTTTTATTCTTGGAGGAATGTTGGTGTTAAACAACCATGAGGTAACAAAAATGGCCACTTTGGAGACCCTTATGCATGGCTGAGTGACAAACAACATACCTTCTGACCTTTCACTTGAGGGGTCAAGCATGAAGGTTTGTATAAAGGAAGTTTTTTTATTATTATTAAACTGATTAAGAATATAAATGTTTAATATGATTAATTTATTGTTTTATTTATTTAGTTTTTTCTTCCTTTGAATGTGAGATGCAAAGGATTAATTGATGGGAAGGAGGCAAAGACGTAGTAGAAGCAGAAGAAGAAGAAGGAGATTGATGTGAGACTTCTAAATGTGTTTATTCAAGTCCTTTATCAAGACTCGAGCTACATGAAATAATGAGCACCTAGAAAAGTGTCGAATAAATTGGATTTTGAATTATCCTACACACCTGCACACACTACAGTGTCATAGTATGCTGGAGGCAATTATCATTATTAGAGGGTTTAATCATTGCAAAAGAAAGCAGAATGGCTCTGCCGCCTTTGAGGATGGCAATGTCTTCCTCTCCCAGTTCTTAATATATTCAGCAAAACCTCAAGAAACATCAAAGAACCTCACTGGTGATATTGTGTAACCCGTGACAACATGTTTCAATCATTTACTTTAGCTGTATTTTGCTTTCAAAGTATACAAATTCACATAGTCAAAGTGGTTGTCGGATATTTGTCCTAGGTAGAGAAATAACAGTACTTTGTATTATGTTTTACAAAACAGAATAGTGCCATATGAATCACCTCAGACAAGGAAGAAGCACCACATTGTGCTGCATTGTTGTTCTTGTAGATTAATCTAGAATTCACTATTTAGCCTTAGCTAAAGTACAGTACATTTTGTAGAAATATTTCTGAAAGGTTCCATGAATAATACCATTTAAATGACATAATTTTGCATTTCCAAGTCTCATTTAACACAGGAATAAAATCTAACCCTGTTTCAAAACACTGAGCAAGAAGTAAAACATAACTGCTTGAACACAGGGGGAGTGATTCGACAGCTGAAATGTTAATTTCATGGTGTGGCATCTTCTGTACTTCTTAACACCACACTCAAAAATAACACATATACTTTTCCTGTTTAATTCCACCTTTTCTTGAATTATCAAGTCATTTACATCCCATTGTTTATAATTAAGTGAACAGGTTTTATCCGGTCCTTATTAAATAGGTAGCCTGCTTTCACTCTTTATTTGCTATTATAAGCTAGTCTACATTAGGGCACATGCTTTGTCAGTAGAAATGAAGTTGGGCTGAACAAACACAGTAACATTATTTGAGAAGAAAGATAGTTGGACATGTAAATATTTTACAGTTAGTTAAATGCAATGTAAATATTTGTTTGTTTGGATGTTTGTTTAAAATATACCATTCTTACAATTGTTAAAATACAAAACACTTTTTCATACAGCTCCTCCCATGAAAACTTTTCCAGCACAAACTTAGTCAGACAATATGACGAAGTGACTGCAATAAAAACCATGACACTATAAGTACAATTTTCAAATAAATCCCTGTAGCTAAGTAAAAGCTTAAAAACCCATTAATCTATGCACAAAGAAAATGGAAAAATACAGGACAAATCTTGTATGTCACTTTGAATAGGTATAAGCCAAAAAACGAAGTTAAACACACACACACACACACACACTCACATATAATAAATATGATTGAAAGTCTCGTTCCTTTTTCAAAAATTGTATAAGGGATTTAAAATATTATGGAATGTATCATAAATGGCATAGTTAGTTTAGTGTATATTGGATGCACTGTGTAAAGAATCCTGGAGAATTCAATAACCAAATGAGTATCAGTACAAATCTGACCAGGATTTCACAACAAACCATGGACTCTGCATTTTCATTTTCCATAGACCATGTTTTATCATAACAACAGTGTACAGCTATCTCTGCTCTACTCTGCTCTGTCATTGACTGAATATGCAAAGCATTATATGAAGGACTAAAACATTACAAACAATTCAAACATCATTAGTTTTGTCTCAGAGTCCTCATTCATTGTGTGATTGTGTATGAGGTCATGGTGCTGTGGTGACACTTTGTTTTTTAAATGCCAAATACACCACAACATTAAAATAAAATGCAATGAACAAATTAGACCCTAAAGAGAGACCAGCTTGGGAGTGTACACAAAAATTGAAAACCCAGAGGAGCGGATCTTTTTATTCTTAATAAAAAAAATAAAAAAAACATGAATCCAGATAACATGAAATATTTGACAATCGTCTGTTACTTGATATTCCACAAATACAAGCAAGCAGAGTATCCAGATAAACTACTGCAACATTATAGAATATAACTGTCTGTCGCAGAATAATAATAATAATAATAATAATAATAATAATAATAATATCTTTAGTAACAACAACAACAGTTTTGAAAAGACTGTCCTTGGGGTCAGTTTTCAAGTGAATCAAAAAGTTGTTTTTGTTTTGTTTTGTTTCCAGAAAATGTGAGTTACTTCTGAGCTGGGGCATGCATTTCAATGAGCCAACACTAGAGACACAGAATAAGCTATGGTCACAGAGAGCGTGTGAATTTGGCAGAGGAAAGTTTATGGGTGGAAAAAAAAAAGTTTGCAGTACTACCTGCATCCCAATGAACAGGTTATTTTTTTACAACACATTTGGAAACTTGTATTATAATACTGGGGTTTCTTATTATTATTATCATGTTGTTACATTTAAAGAAATGCTAGTTGCAAAGATAAAATCTATTGCTTTGCAGGGTTGTAGGTAAATGCACACTGCAGGACTTACACGCTTACAAGCCAGTCTGGGCCAAGTGGCTGCCTAGCAACCAACATTATACATGATCTGTTTTTAAATAGCATCTGCAGAGGCAGAGGCAGGAGCAAACCATACAAGCATGCTGGTATTGCTTAAGTAAGCTTTTTATGGACTGGTGGTTGGTTAGACAAGCTTTATTTCGCTAAGGGATTTATATTAAATCATTTACTAAACTGTTGATCATGTAATCAATTGTCTATTGTCTGCATTTTGTAAAAAAGAATTGATTGATGATCCTTTTAAATGGATATCCTTAATTCTATTGGCATATTCTTTAAAATATTCATATAGGTTCTAGTCCACAATGCACTAAATGCCCATGTACATCTGTGGTGTAAAAAAAGATAATTGTATAATTTATATAGTGTATACAATATATAATGTTTAGCATGGTAGCTATAATACTAGTTATTATATACACAGATGTGGTAATGTAGGAAAGGCTTGACAGTTTTTCACATTTATTTCACCCGGAAAACATATTAATTAATATCAATTATCAAGCTCACACAATTGGAGAAGAAAAGTACATACCACAGCAAAAGCAGAATAAAATTGTATGATTGTCACAGCCATTCCCATACATTTGCATTTATATCAGGATAGCATAACAACATATCATAGTTTTTTTCATTTTCCTACGAAATATTGTACTTGTCATAACAGCACCTGGAGATTACAAAGAACACATAAGAAATATTTGAAGCCCTTGTATGCTTTGAGAGTTGTGGCCAGATGGTTAAACACAATCTTAAATCATGTATCCACTGTAGGTGGGATAATATATTGTTCCCAGACCATGAGTTTCACTGTGCCCAGGGACAGTGTATAGGCACAGCTCTAGTGGAGGAGAAAGGAATGTCCAAACTCCAGACTTGGCATGTGCTGCTATATTAGCTTTTCTATTGGATCCTGTGGATGTCATGTACCAAGATATTTATGTCCCTGGAAAATGTTCTGCAAAAGAAGACTGAGAGCTGCTTGGAAATACTCAGTCTGAGAGGGTCATGGATTCCTCAAGGACGGCTGTACAAAGTCATCTGTCCCACAGGAGTGATTCACATCTAAGGGGCAAAGTAACTTTAAATCTCATGGTGGTTTCACTTCTAAGTGAAAGTCATAACAAGGTGCTGCTGTACGTGCAAACCTTATCTAGACCAAAATATCAATAATTCAAAAGGTAAAAGCATGTGAAGTAAAAAGTGTTTCTGTTGCTTGTTTATTCATTTCACAAGACATTTTCACATGTGAGTATACATGTAAAGAATAGTTTGTCTAACGAAAACAAATATTGGCCCCTTAAGATAACCAAGGTAAACAATATAAGTTGGTTTAAATAGGTAAACAAAAGAAAACACGACAGCTCATTTTAGCAGGGGACTCCAACCCAAGCTGCACTGCAGACAAAAGCCAAAGGCTTTGACCTGGTTATTAATAAAGCTGGAGGTGTCTTAGAGGGGGCTAACTCGCTAAATGACCAACCAATGAGCGCGCAGCCTGCAACAGCATCATCTATTAATCAGCCAATCAGACTTCCCCTTGGAGACAGCAGTTTCCAGTGCTGTAGCTAATTAAGGGCAGGGTTGCCTACCATCCCTGCAGTAACATTATAATGAATGTGATGGCAGAGGCACAAGATGACTACCTGCTGTGCAAGCCAAGTTTGACCTGGGTATTTCTTCTACTTATACACATAGCACAGTAGTTTCTTCTCTTTTTCTTTTTTGTTTCATTAACACATTAGTTAAAATACCTATTGCTCTCATGATGCCATCTTGTCTTTCCTCATATCTTGGATGAACATTTTGTCCATTTACTTTTTTACAGAAGTGGGAATTTAGTGGTCTACAGAGGTCAATGTGTAACTCTACTGCACCTATTGTAAAATGACTCTATTACAACAGGTAAGGAGGAACAATCATACATTTGCTAGGATATGATTAATTATTATTATTATAATCTTGATTTCTTAACAGACACCCTTATCCAGGGTGACTTACAATTGTTACAACATATCACATTATTTTTGCATTTGTACCCATTTATACAGCTGGGCATTTACTGGAGTAAAGTAATAAAGTAATACTAAAGTACCTTGCTCAAGGGTACAACAGCAGTATCCCCACCTGGGATTGAACCCACCCTCTACTCCACAGTCCAGAGCCCTAACCACTACTCCAAACTGCCACCATCAAGAGTTTAACAGTATTATATTTGGAATGGGGTCAGTCCTCTGTATGAGACTCAATTCTCCCCTCCCCTTTCTCAGGGTAATTTAATCACTTTAAAGAGTAACGTCCTGTAATTGATATTCAATCTCACCATACAGATTCTTTGTTCTGTTTTTCTTCTTTAGTATTCCACAGTTATAGTGTGAAATATCTTCCGCTGTAAACATTCAGTCTTTCAGAAATACTTGCTGATTAATTTGCCATGCATATTGTCTTGCTAACAAATGGGTTGAAGCTTTTCTTTAATTTAAATATGCCTTCTGAGTATTTCTTTGGTTTACTGACTAATGTGTAAGCATGCATTAAACTTCCTATCAGTTATCTCCTGGCAGTTTGTATGTCCTTTGAGACTAACATGGCTGAATACATTTAAACAAAGCTGTCTGAGGGACCTCAACGAAACCTATTTTATCTCAAAGAAAACTAAAAAGCTGAACTACTTTCTTTTGTTTATACATTTCCAAAGAATTTATCTTCTATGTAGCATGTAGATTTCAATATGATTACATCAAATAAAGTATTGCAATGTTATTATATTGCTTGCAGGTTATGATGTTATTTTAACATTTCTGCCATTCTCTTTAGTTTTTGCTGACATTTACTGTAACTTATGTTACCCTTAAAAGTTTGATCATTCAAGTTCTGAATATATAGCTAAAAAACAATTAAGTTAAACTGCTTGATTCCAGTTTTCAATTATAATTCCATACATCCATTACATGTTTTTGCCCCCGAGTTTTGTTTTTATCTTTTTGGCTACTGTGTTAAAAATAAAAGATAGCAAGACGTTGTAATCGAATCTTCAGTGATTTAGTGTTGTGATGCAGTGTCCTCAAAACAGGGGACTTTCACTGGCTGATGAAGTCTGGAAGAAATTCTCTTTTCATCCTTTAATGGACACAATCCAAATAAAAACAGTGGCATTAAAATTCACACAGATTTATTGACTGCTCTCTTGCACTTGTCCACATACTCAATACATTTACCTAAGCATCAGGAAAGAAATACACTGTATGTAAATATAACTTCATGGTTTGAACGTGGCGAACAATTACAGGAATACACTTACTGTAGATTACATCACAGCTGTGCCATAACTAAAGCCTAGATGTGGCTACATGTCCCACTATGAAGACCATAAGCCAGACGTGATGACAGCTTTGTTGTTTCGTTTCCATTTCTGCAAGGCTGCCCATTGCCTTCACTGGAGCAAAGCCAAAATCTCAGTGCTAGTGTACTACTGCAAACCCTTTGTTGAACACTGCATACAGTCACTTGACACCCCCGACTTGCATTTAGAACAGCAACCTGTGGTCTACTGTGGGCATTTATTCACCTGCCAATATCCTGAGGCCATACAGAGTTGCCCTGAGGCTACCTAGTGACAACGAAGATGAAACAGGGTGGTATAAATCATTAAGGATGGGTGAGCAGGGGGGGTGGAAGCTGTTTGCTGTACGTTACCTTCAACACATACACTATTGATGATAGCCCACAACTTAATTACATACACAAAACAAAATACATCTATGTATATAAACAAAACACATTCAAGTTAACAGTCCAAATACTCCACTCCAGGTGACCTTTTTAATCTTTCTAAATGGAACAAACTGATTATATTAACAAAAGAGTATTCCATAGGACACAAAATGCAATAGAGTCAATGGCAATAAATAATGCTGTTGGAGTTCAACCCCCATAAATGAAACATTACTCAAACAGAGGGGTTTTGCTTTTCATCAGGGTTAAGGTGAGTCCATTAGCAAAAGACGAGTTACCATTGAGATCATGACTTTTAAAATACATTAACAAATAAGATGCTTTCGCCTATCTGAGCAATAATGTCCTAGGTATCTCTTTTAATGCCAGATTGAGTGCGATAAATGTTTGGACCTGTTGTTCATGTACAGAGGAACTGTTCTCTTGCAACAGAGGATGCTGCACTTGAAAATCTGACTTGTCCATCTGTCACCAGGGGCACAGTCGACATATCTGCTGATATATGTTTTAAACAGCTTGTCAAAGTAACGATATTGAATAAAAGTACACCTGCTAAGCTGACACACACTGAATTCCAGATAGACCCTTTCTCCAAACCCTTGTCCTGCACCCATTATATGTTTATTATATTAATACAAATTCCTCTGCATTTGATACACAGAACAGTCAAGCAAATTTGTTTAGACAGACAGGCATGCAGTGATCCCAAGAATGTAGGCAAGCATCAAGATCAAGCCTTCTGAGATTGATTAATTTATAGGACAGCATTTACATTTACATTTACAAATGAATCAGCAACAAACCCCTTTCTAAAAACAAAGCCTTATAATATGCAACAATGTTTGTGTGTCTGATAATTAGTGACATGGAAGTAATATATTAAAATGTCTGTCTACTGGGCCTATAAGGAATTAAACAAGTACCAATAATTATGATTAGAATGCAAAACTGTGGTGTTAATGATTTGTTCGTTAAAAAATTGTTTTTCATTTAGCGGAAAATGATTTCAAGGATTTATATGCTAAAGAAATGTCCATACTTTATTGGAACATGAATGATGACAAAGGGAGTCACTTGTTTGGACTTTTCTGCGTTATTAATCAATACATATAAATCAGTAGCTAAAAGTGGTTATGGTGTTAACGTCTCATTCACAGGTTGAAATCGATGAGTGAGAATTCAATACTAAAGGCTAAAGTAAACTCTACACAGATTGTGTAACTTTTGTTTTCTCTTGATCATGTTGTATGGAAAACCTGTAAGATGTGTATTCCAGATGGAACTGCAGTATCGCTTCTCTGCGCCGCCTCTCCAGAGCGACAATAGTAGCATATCTGTCTATAGGTGCTACACTCAAAGCTATCTTCTTAACAGATTGTATAACACATGTAAATTGCAATGAAATGTGTCATGAAAGACAAACAGGCTGATTTAAATTATTATTTTTGTACTTCTGGTATAGCGCCAATACATCTACTATATCGTTGTATACCATATTTAAAAGCACTAATATTTCTCAAGATGTAGAGATGTTAACATGTTGACACTTTAAAAACATTATTATTTCCAAATTTCACTCCACTGATCCTATTCAAGGAAATTGTAACAAAGTGTAGTAAATAAAAACTATTACAAGTATTAGAATAAGTATTAGGATTTTGGTTGTGCGGCTTTAAATCAACCTTAGTTTGAGTTAAAGTAGGTTGGACACAGCGCCGCCACAATTGGACATTAGCCTGCACCAATAAGATCCAGACACAGCTTTGCAGGAACAGGCAGTCTTCCTTGGATGATCGAGTCACAGAGGGGGCGCAAGCTATGACTGAAACGCAATGGCAGTGCTAACAGAGGAAGCCCTTATGGCAACAGCTGGCATTGTGCCTGACAGCAGTAAGTCCAATTGTCGCATACGTCACTATAGATATACACTATGGATAAAAAAGCCTTACAATTAGTTAAAACAGGCATCCAAAAAATACCCATCCTATTTATTTGTCACAATGCTGTATCACAAAAATTACAAAATGTAATTATTTCAACTCTGATGTCTAAAAAATGTAGAAAACTACTGGAGTCACTTACTTACTTGAATATACTTAAGGGAATAGTTCATATAATCAGCATTGCACAGTAAGGTCTGAGCTGTGCTTTCACAATCTATTTGTGTTGAAACCATAAACATGGCAAGTACTCTACGGAGAAACACCAACAGAGAGACTGGGCAATCACATGTAAGAGCATGCAATGGTGATCACATAAAAATTAACTTTACACTGCCTGACCTAGTTTTTAAATGTTGACAATAATTAATTGGACTCGGTGACAACCTTCATTTACTTGTATCTTGGATGAAAACAAGCAAACAAAAGGGTTATACCATATTCTGCTTTTGTATGTGTTAAGCACAAGGTACATAGTTTAAAATGAGTAATACACTTATTTGTAAAATAGAGGGTTATGCCTAATAAATGTTGGTGAAGGACAATAAAATATTAATTATAATTGAAATAGTCATGTATTTTACAATCTATGAATAGAACTATTACAGCATAAAAAAAAACAAAAATGGCAAGAAAACTTGAAACATGCCTTTAAGGGCAGAGACATATTTGAGCTCTTGGCAGTTGCCCGAGCAATGCATCATGGGATAGCTCTCCATTCCTTGTGTACTGCTGAGTAGTTTGGTTTTTATGAGCCTGTTCAAAGTCTTTGGCACTTGACACTGCTAATATCTTAATGTAAACAGCATTCTCCTATGGTTATAGCAGTGTTTTACAAACTGCACATACAAACACATACGTGTATTTATTTGCAATGTGAAAACTCAGTTTCCAAACACAGATGTATTGGTTACTTTAAGATGTACAATTTTTTTGTTTTGTTTTGGGGGGGGGGTCTGGATTATCTCTTTGTACAATTATTATTTTCTATACCAGTGCATTTGATCTATATTTCATGAATATGCAAACTTTTGTCCAAGACTGTTAATGCTACATAAAAGTACACTGTTCTGTATTACATGAAGAACATTTTTTATTTTCTTTTGAATGAGGAGATTTCCATAAACAAAATAAATGAAAGATGACTGGGTTAAACACTTGCAGGGAACTTCTCAGTATACTGGCTTTATGAGTTAAGGGATATCTCCATATATTTTGAGGAAAATATTCAATATACTAGAATCAATGTTTAAATACATACATACATACAAACATAAAGAAAAGGTAATCATTCCTACAGCTTTGTTTTGAATGTAACCTTCAGTCTGTGCCAGCATAACGTGTTTCCCTTTTTAACCACAACAGACAGGGTATCAAAACATGTGTCAGTGTTATAAATACACATTGGTGACAGGAGATTTTTTTCCTCTGTAGGTGGTCAGTCTCCGAGGTCAAATCCCACCAGAGAAACGATCAAGTGGTTAGCACAGTGTAAATAAACTAAGGAAGTTGTCAAGGAAATGCAGCATAAAGTATATATGAGGCATGGAATTTATTGGCACTGCATTTCATTGTGCATCTGAGCTGTGATTACTTCAACTGCCCATGCCGGGTCTGTAGAGCATGGATAAGCCCTGAGCTGCTGTTTCTTTCTTCCATAATGTATGCATCCTGATTACTTTCGTATGAACCACATTTGTTGACAGTCACAGAATAAGACAGATTCTCCTTAGCAGTGAGGAGGGGGAAAATTGAAAACTGTCCATGCATATTTAAGCAGAAATGTCAAGCGCTTTAACTCTTTTCACATCTACTGAACTGTATCTACTCCATTTCATCATCCATTCATAACAACTGCATTGCTATTTGCTACCCCAACTTCACTGTTTTCTTTGAACAGACACAGTACACTGAATCCATTCGCAGAAACAATCCAAGTCACTGCATATCTAACACGGGTTCGCAGAAAATGTTTGCATTTAAATGTCTTTTGATACTTGCTTATGGCTAACTATAAATAACGTCAATTGAAGCTGCTAAAACTCTATTCAGAATTGTCTATATCTTGCCCTGGAGAGTATTTTAAATCAAATCCCTATCAAACATGGTTTATTTATTTTTTGCATAAGAAAACTTGTTTTATTTTCAAATAAGTATACTGTTTTACTGACAGGACATGAACTCTGCTGTCGTATGTTTGGTTTTGCTTTCCAGGCATTTATTTTTAACCAGTCTGTCTTTCTGTTCTGAGAGACTCATGCAAAACATGTTAGCTTGAGCTCCCAGGCGCTTCATCCATTAGAATCCTCTCATAAAACCACAGGACATGTCATTCAGTCGGTTCAAACGCTGTCTCATCACACACTGACTGTGACCGAGAATTCCCAGTGGCCTTGCAAAACTGAAGGCGTGCCGCTGGGATTCAAGGAGGGGGGTGCTGGATGGGGAGTCCAACCGATGATACTGGCTTATTACCTTGGAGACCCAGCATTACTACTGGAAGGCTTATCTGCCCCTCATCTGGCACAGCAGCCAAATTGCCTGCATTGGTAGAGGTCAGAAAGAAATAAACATATCTCTAAAGGAATTTAACATGTGTGTGGTCTTTGGTTTCTCTGGGGAAGTGCTGGGTACCAAATCAGGTTTAAGCAAAAACTAGGAATTCCAAAAGTAGGAAGCATGAAAGGAGAAAAATCTGTGTTTAAAATATGACATCTCTGAATCAACATACCAAGAGAGTTCTTCTAAAGAACAGTACCACCCTATTGTATAACTGCTGTTTGATTATTTCTGATGTATTTTTTCTTCTGAACATGAATTAATTGCAGAGAGAAGTATGTGCCACTAGTAAAAATGACAAATTCCCACTCACACACACACCAGGACATGAATAGGGATGAAAAAGTCAAAATAAATAAACAAACAAACAACAACAACAACAACAACAAAAAAAAAAATATATATATATATATATATATATATATATATATATATAATATAAGTCACTACTGAATGGTCAAGAGGCATTTCAGATCATCTATTCACAGCATAATACAGCAAAAGTGCTAACATGTTTAACATGATTGTTTGGGGTATTATATTAAGTGCTGACATCATAATCGAGAAACACATTTAACATTCATATTTCAGAAAACAGAAATGCCTTGTTTTGTTGTACTTTTGAGCTGATGGTACACTATGGGCAGACCAGATCAAAATCACAGGTCTGTGGGGTTGCAGCCCAATCCTGGAAGACTCCGCACCAAGACGCTCCACAACCGTGTTTCTCATGGCAGACACCACAGAGCAATGACCTCAATCTGTTTGCTCATATGAATGTGTGTGTGTGTGTGTGTGTGTGTGTGTGTGTGTGTGTGTGTGTGTGATGTAAAACACATATACAAAATGTATGAATGTCATGTATTTTCATTTTTCAAATTGTTCTACAGTACTAGATCTCCTGGCCTCACGGCTGGTCAGTGGAGAGCCTTCTCCCCACCCTGCAGAATAAAGAGAGAAAGCAGTCTCCTTCCACACTTTGCCACTGTGCATCAAAGGGATGAAGTGGCATCTGCTCATGATGTGTGAACTACAATCAATAGCTACCACTCTGTCTAATGTAATGCTGTTATTCTGGCAGTAATGAAAACTAAGCACATTTAACACAAGGCAGGCCTGCATCCACACAGAGGGGTACAGCGGCTATGTAAATAGTCGGATGTCTTTCACTCTCTCTTCAACCATGAGTTCCACTGAGCACTCACATAGAAAATGAGTAATCATTTCATCTGGTTAGGGCAATTCATTCAGTTGACATACATGCAGCTTATGTTTACATATTACATATTTACATATTGTTGTTGTTATTGTTATTGTTATTGTTATTATTATTATTATTAGAAGTAATAGTAGTATTATTTGAAATACTATTATTTGAAAAGGTCAGGATAACGTATTACTACTGCAATATTTACAATTAGTGAGACATGAGGTAAGATATCAAGCTGTATTAATGGGATATTGTTTACTTTCTGTTTTGCTTTGGAGTCCCCAGCAGTTAGAGATTAACCTTCAGTACACCAGTAAGATTAGCCCACTAGGAGGATCATTTGGTGATTTAGTTTCATTTTGAAATTAGCATCTGATTCACACGTTTGCATAGATTGACTCAGACCACCTTATTTGTATTATTTAGTGTTCATTCTTCAGGTCAGGCTAAGATTACATTTACCAGGAAATTGCAACTCTGAATATCACTGGTCCTTTCTGTACTAAATCAAAAAATATCTCGAGCTGCAGACAGGGAGGAGACAGTGACCTAGTGTGGTTTACAGAAAGTGCAGCCACTGTGAGCCAATCACAGAGGATGTTATTCAAGCTAAAATGAAGAGTGGATGCCAATTTGTTTTTATTTTATTTCATTAGGGTTAGGGTTCCGTTTCAACTGGGAAAACTAAGATGTATTGAATTGGAGATTTGGCATAGCTTCAAATCTACATGTTGGCAGGTTCTGGCTATTGTTAGGGCTAATAATGGGGTCGGTTGATAATAATATTGCAGAAATCTTTTCAGAGTATCCTAGTGGGTCCCTAAAGCCATAATAGTTTTAATTCCACTATGGAAGGAATATAACTAGATGAAGTAACACATGAGAAAGACCTAGGAGTCTACGTGGACTCCTCACTTTCTCCATCCAAACAATGTGGGGAAGCAATAAAAAAGGCAAACAAAATGTTAGGGTATATTGTCAAAAGTGTAGAATTGAGAACAAGGGCAGTAATGTTCAGACTGTACAATGCACTAGTTAGAGCTCATCTGGATACTGTGTACAGTTCTGGGCTCCACACTTCAAGAAAGATATCACTGCTCTAGAGGCAGTTCAGAGGAGAGCAACCAGACTTATTCCAGGCCTGAAGAGAAAGTCCTACTGAGAGACTGAGGGAACTGAACCTTTTCACCCTGGAACAGAGGAGACTACGTGGGGACTTGATCCAAGTCTTCAAAATCATGAAAGGCATCGACCACATCAAACCAGAGGAGCTTTTCCAGATCAGCAGGGACACACGGACCCGGGGACACAAATGGAAATTGGGCTTCAAGGCATTCAAGACAGAAAACAGGAGACACTTCTTCACACAGAGAGTTGTCACAATCTGGAACAAACTCCCCAGCGATGTGGTTGAAGCTGAAAATTTGGGAACATTTAAAAATAGACTGGATAGGATCCTTGGAACACTTAG
Source organism: Amia ocellicauda (assembly GCF_036373705.1). NCBI lineage: Eukaryota > Metazoa > Chordata > Actinopteri > Amiiformes > Amiidae > Amia > Amia ocellicauda. Next base: position 43,360,394 of record NC_089850.1, on the reverse strand, counting down.
TTATTAATGGACACCAAACGAGCACGATGGGTCGAATGGCCTCCTCTCGTTTGTAAGCTTACTTATGTTCTTATGTTCTTATGTCATATAAAAAAAACTTTGAGGCCACATCCTACCAGAATAAAATATCAAACAACAGACACAAACAAATAAAAAAGAAATAACTTTTAAGTACTGTGCACTGCATATCATCATTGATATTCACTTGCATACATTCAGTTCCTGGGAGAAGTTCAGATACAGATACGAGCAGATTAAATTGTACCAATTACACCCATAAATGGATTTGAATGTAGCTGACGCACACACACCATTAAAGCAACTACCCACCAGCCGCTGTGCAGTATGTGCCAATGTTTTCAACAAAATATGACAGTCTTCAGCTTCCTTACTGAGCTCCTGTTTACTGTCCCAATTGAAGATGTGAAGAATTCTCAAGATTAATGACTGTCTTTCTCAAGCTGGACAGAAAATGAGTAATTGGTAATGATGAAGTTTATTGTAATTTTTTTTCCTGGCACCTAAGGGAGGTCTGATGGAAAGTAAAATAAAGTAATGATAGCAATCTCCTAGAAACCGTCATGCTAATTACTATGCCACTTTTCACATATTAATTATGTATAAATAAAATCTTACAATTAAATGTAGTGCTGACTCATTAACATTAAAATAGCATGAGAAAAAAAGAGGTGTTGTAAATGTTCTTGCACAGTAGATAAAAAACATGTTATAGAGGGTTAGAGAGAAACCCTAGTTTATTTTAATAGGTCTAAACACATTTCTGTAATAATAATGTAAACAAACAAATTAAAGGATATATATCATGAGTTGTATTGTTTCAGCATTTCTCTTTATGAAGTATTCCCCAAATTGCATAGTGTACATTTCATTTTAGATTGCACTGATATTAATACATGTAAGTATAAATAATAAAATATATACATTTAAAAAGTAAAACACGTATTGCGTATTGTCAAGCCAGGCTGTCAGAATCACTGTTTCTGTGTGTAACTTCCGTGTTCCTGCTGCACCACGACACCAATCCCATCTGCCTACAAAGACCATGCCAGATAATACTCCTTCATCACAAACCCGCTGGTCAGTTCACTGACAAGTTTCAAACTGTGAGTATCCATACATGATTTCAATTTATGAAAGTCACAATCAGAATGTCCTCTAGTTTCAATGCCTAGATAGAAATGTTAGGATGCTGTCCAAATTAATAACCACAAATAGTAAACGGTTTGCAATTACTTTGCTGGATGCCACCTGCTTAAAGACTTCAATTTTAAAGCAATATCAGGGATCAACAATTTACATATTCTTCTTTCCTTAATCTCATAATCATGGGTAGTAATTGTCCTTCTCGTAGCATAGATCTGTATGCATTACTCCCTTTCAGGGAGTATGAGTCATTATCTTGATTTTTCTACTATTCCACATCAAAATGCTTCCCGTCAAAAACACAGGACCTTTAATCACTACATCAAGGATTGATATGGGGGTCCCTTGAACACGTAAATAGCAAGTTCAAGAGTCTCAATATCCTTTACAATAAAGCTGCAGCTGAACCAACAACTATTCAGTGATGTGCAGCCACTTCTGATGTGAAAAGCAGCAGCTGTCTTGTACCACCACACCACACAACTGCTGCATCATAGGAACAGCTTGAAAGAGTGCTAGTTGGGTCAGGAAACAGACTTGAATCCAAAATAAAGGCAAAGAGGATCTCAGGAGGCCAGATTATATAACTATATTAGATACATATGGAATTATATTACATTTTGTGGGTGGGAACGGCATGAATAATGCAATCATTTATGGAAATGAAAATATGTTTTCATTTTTTCTTTCCCCTTACACACAAAATTGCTTTTGGGATGTCACAGTAATATCAGGACCTGATGCGAGAACATTTTCTGAGTACATCCAAGAATAGATCCTGGCATTCTGATTTGGAATGTTGGCATTGTGGCATTAACATGATTATTTGTAGCATTCTATTAATAGATAATGATGAAATACAATCAGAGCAGCACAGTAGCACTGTTTTATTGTGTTTTCATTTTTTTTATGAAGATCATTTATCTGTATTATTGCTCTTACACTGTTCATTGAATAAGCATATTAGCATCAACCACGTTCCAATCAATTGTAATGAAAAAGTGAATTCAAAAAACACACACACATACACAAGTAGTAGTGATTTCTGAGTTCAAACCTCTTATACTCCAAAGACTGAGTAAATTCCCTTTTTGAGTAGTTCACAACTCTAATGTAGCATTTAACGTGAGCGATGGCTATATGAAGCTTGGGGCTTTACTTGCTTGACTGAGGGGAATGACAAACCCCCCCTGCATAGAGGAATGAGTCAAGATGCTGCGGCAGAGGCGGTGACTGGGGAGGAGGTGGGATGTGAAATGACGAACTCTAGGGTGTGCATTAAAAGCAGGTATTTATAGATTGTCAGTGTGGAAAGGTGGATTTGGGGTTGTTTATCAATAATTGTAAATTAAATTATAAATTCCACTAGGCAAAATGCTGCCCCAAACCACACTAGTCTCAACCAGTAAAGATCACTACAATCTTGTGGCACTGACACTAACAAACACACTCGAACACTTTTGGACAAAGCTAATCAACTTCTCTCCCATTCTATTCCATGAAGCATTTTATTTTACTTTCAAGTCTTTATATGCTCTTCACCTGAAAAAAGAATATCACCACGCATTATTTTTCAGTTCAATGATTTGAAAGAGAATGCATAATGTTCTTGATATTAGAGGCTGAAGTGCTTATCCTTAATGCTTTTAGTTGTGGGAAGCTACACTTCTCCCATAAGCAAAACTGTGGTATGCACATATTGAAAAGGTTAATCCACTGAAAAATGACAGCCAGTTTATCGTGCAGTATATGCATTAGGAGGATTCAATTTAAACATAATTTCACCAGAATGAGAAACCAAAGGGAAATGCAATTGCCTTCCCTTAAATGTCAAAACAGACATTTTAAAATGCTTTCCGGACCAAAGGTGTAAAGAAATTTCTTATCTCTTTAAATATTGCTATTTTATAGAGGAGAAGGCCCTGGCATTTGTAAGACATCTTCCTTTCAATTGCGGTGAAGTCATCTGAGAAATAATTATGTTGTATTAAATATCAAAAACGTTCACAGGGTTCTAAAAAAATGTCACAGCTCTGTTGGTGTAATTATTTTACACTTTGGTACTAACCTTTGAGAGTGAATTACAAATTATTAAAAGAAGAATGAGAGTTGGGGTTCCCTCCTTTAATGCACTATATATAGCATTCATACATATGCCTTATTTGTCAGCACTGGGGAGATGCTGGGGGAGTCAAATCAAGAGTTGCTGTAATAGTTTATCAGCAGTAATATTCTACCACTGTTTTATTCCTAAATTAGCTATTGACTCTGATAACAACTGATCTATGGTTTGTAACACACACACTTTAGCTCCCTTGGTGTGACATGATTATAGATTATCTTTGATCTAAAATAAACATTCTACTTGCCAACCATGTAAATAATTGTACAAAATTGTACTGGGGATATATTCAAAGTTAAACAAAGATTATATGATGTTATTTATTTTCAGGGCAGCCTTGCTTTAACATTGAGAATCAAGGCAAAGGTATCCTAATCAAATACTACTCGCTCCTGCAGAGTCAGGCTGGCAAGAAACCATTCTTGCCTTGGAACCCTAATTGGCAGATTAACTATAAGACTACAGGAGTAGCTATCCCAGCTATCTCTCATGATACCTAAAACAAAGAAGGTGCCTAATGATAAAGGGTGAAAGATCTTTGGTAACAGCTGAAGTTTAGTTATGAGGCTGTCAGCACTAACCATGACCTAGACAAAAGAGCAGTGGCTGTTGAAAATAGAGTGCTTTTGGTACTTATGTATATAAGGAAATAAATTGGGTATGTTTTGGCAAGAAAAGTCAAACAATGTATGTGAACTCCTTTTAGTTTGGCAGTAATCTGTTTCAGTTCTAAATTCACTGCAAATAACCCAGCTGGGAATACCCCACCATTTAAAATATTCATATTTTTATGTATAGCATTGAGGCTAAAAGCAGTAGCGTCTAGATAATACCACAAATCTGTAATAAAATGCAAGTAATCATAAACAGGAATGTACCTATTTTGGAAAGATTATGTTTTTTATGTTCTTTAATAATGTACATAGTACAATTTTAGTACACTTTTACATTTATTTTTGATTTGTCTATCCATCTCATAAGAAAAGCTGGTAGATTTGTGATTCAATCCCCAAATACACGTGTGATCATTTATTCCACTGTCTATGAACACCTAATTGGTTCCCAGTGATCTCCGTGGACATCCTCACTAAATGTTTTTCTTTTGTTGCCATGGCTTTTAGTCCTGTTTAAATAGTAGTATCTCCCATGTTTCATGAAAGCATTCATAAGGAACCACTGACTAGCAGCTGTCGAGTCTTTTAAATCCTAGATCTGTGCTACAAGGACAGTGTCTTATGAGACCATCTTAGACATGCAGGTAATGACCAGAAGTTCAGCTGCTCAAGCTTTAACAATTAACCATTAAATATCAAGTCAAAGGAAATGTATATATACACACATTTCACAAAATAATTACATTGGCTGAGTAGATATCGTTTTCCACTTGTGTTCTGTGTTTGTGCAATAGTTTTAGAGTAGTCAATTAAAAGTGTGCAGCCATTTCTCCTTAATTTACATGGGAATACACTACCCTTTTTTTCACTTCATATATTATTACCTTTCCGAGACAATAAAATGGGCCAGATGTTGGTATATCTGTTGCATGATATTATTTTATGTTTTACATGTTTCACACTGACAATTTATGGCTTTGGAATTGTTCCTTTCCAAATGCCATTTGTGTGAATAGCAAACTAACAGAATAGCAGGAAAAAGGGGACATAATTCAGGAAATGAAAAAAGGGGGAAAATGGAGTGGAAGACAATACCAGCTCTGCGTCTTTGCAGTCTTTTATGTTGCTAGATTACTTCCCTGAGCTCGACGGTTTCCAGGCAGCAGTTGTGGGTGCTGTTTCTCATTCTTTTTTCTCTTTCTCTCTCTTTTTTTTTTCCTCGCTTCTCTAGAGATTTACTGTCAGAAACCAATTAAAGTTCACAATGTGCCTGCATGTTCAATTGAGCTTGATGGCACTGATAACGTTCAGACTGCTACCTTCATGATTCCTTAATGATTCACAATTTGCATCAAAAGGCAGCAAAGTCGATCTGATTTAACAAAATCAAAACCCGGTTAAAATCTGGTGAAAACACCCCCAGTTTAGAAAAACTAATTATTTTTGGGGGGGTGGATTAAAAGTAGATTGATCATCGCATGGGTGAAATTCAATATATGAATGGATGTATTATCTTTGTGGGGAAATAAAACTAATTACATAACTCCATTATATTTCCCTTGCTTGCTGAGCTGAAATGTCAGGTATGCAAACAGCCTTTTTACTCATGGACTATAAATCTGAGCAGGCTTGAATGTATTTCAGATGTGGCTCTGAACAGCTGTGGGGTGAATGTGACGGGCAGCTGACTGCGAGGAATGCATGCCCTTAACAGGTGACATACTCAGGCATGCTTTTGTTTTGTTTTTTCTATTTTGTTTTGCTTTTAAGATCTTTTTATATCTTTTATTGGAAGTCATTTGTCCTCAACTGCACCAATAGTTCTCAACATTTGACAGGAGACAAGGAAAAATATATGTTCTTTTTAGATTAATAAAACATGCCAAACTACTAGCTTGGAGGTAGGTGGGCAATGATTTATATGATCTATAAGCTTTAACTGTCACATCACTGTTTGTTCCCTGGAATAAAAGATAAATTATTCAAGCAATGTGTAATACAATGTTGATATCTTAAAAAAAACACTAAAACAACAAAACACATTGTTTGATAATAAAATATGTCCTTCTATGTCTGATCAGCTATGCTGTATCTGCATTGTCAGCTACCACTTTGTTAATAAGCCCTTACTTGGTTTCATCTATAACTTAAAAGACAATCTCCTAAATTCATGAAACGCTGAAAGAATCGTACCCTGCTAAATGCATTACCATGACAAAATACTGTATGTTTCATATTTATTTTGCTTTAAGCCATAGAGCCATCTCGTGTGATATCAACTTGTTAAGGAGTTGCAGTGTCCGCAGTGAGTGTGCATGTTGTAAACATAATAGCCAATTTAAAATCAGAGATCTGCGTTAGCTCTGACACTTGTGTGTTGCTGTTGTCACCTCCCCAATGGGGCTCAGTCCAAGGGTTCGTCTTCTTCCCTTCTTTATTAGCTTCCTGTTTAAACTAGGTGCACACTAAACTCTTCTCATCATGGTTTCTATGGCAACAACCCACCAAGCTCTGTGCAGCTGACTGCATAATCCTACCAAAGATTTCCCCATTTAACCTCTAATTACTCTTCATATCTGTCATGTTTTATCCACGGTCCTCTGTGCCTCCTCCACCTATAAGTCACCATATTGAAAGTGTCGTCAGGCTAAGATGTCCTTTTTGAGAATGCTATTCAGTCTAGAATTACATTTCTCAAAATTAGTTTACTCTCAAATGGAAAAAGAAATCACTTTCCCTACAATTTTACTCTATAAGGGTTGCTGATTTTCTAGTTTTTCTTATTCTACATTCAGAAAATTCAACAATAAGGTTGAAATGCAACAGATTGCACTCATTTCTGAAGCATCTCAGTGAGATTATATTTTAACTACTTGAACTAATCTACACTAATCTTACATAAATTCTACATATTACTGCTATTTCAGAAATACACACATATCCTGTAATTTGTCATTGTTAGCCTGGTGATTATGAATTTGCAGGTATTTACATATACTCTTTGGCAGTGGATCTTATTTAGATACTGAAAGGTCAGCTGAATTTCATTAACGACTATCAAGTGACTCAGAAATGTGGTTATGTTTTATGACGAAATGAAGAATACAAGCCTTCAAAATTGACACTTAAAGTAAATACATTAAAAACATAGGAGAACAGTTGGAGAGCAATTTGTTGATATTCCGTGTAAGTTTATAAAGTACTCAATCACCCAGACTGTCAGACTGTCTGAACAGCTGAATTTTGTATTGATTTGTAATACGGCACTTTTGTAATGCTTGTGTAAATTGTAAGTTGCCCTGGATAAGGGTGTCTGCCAAGAAATAAATAATAACAAAATGTCAAGCCAAAGGAAGTTCCTCAATATAACGGTAATATGTCTGTGAAAGACAGGCATTGGCATTTGAAATTCCAAAGAAAACAATGCATTTTTATATAACTATTTTTGAAGGATATTTACAAAGAAAGCTTCACACAGACTGGACATTATTAGTTTAAAACTGACAGTCACGTCTATGCAAGCACAAGACATCTATTGATGCCTACACACACACACATATACATACTGTAACACTATAATAACAACATACATGGGAAACCAGAAAAAAAAAGTACTTATGTCTGCATGTCTTTAAAATGTATTTAATAAGGTGTACCGAGCCTCGGTCTTCATGACTGCATTCCTATTCCAATCCTAGAAAGGACACCACCTTTTGAAACATGGCTGCAGGAAGACTGTGCCATTCATAGATGAGAAATTGCCATTCCTGAATTAATGGAGACTAAAAAGGTCAGAGGGAAATGTGAAATACAAAATACATGAGGGTAGAATATAAAGGAGTAGAATATATAGTATAATATAATATGGTAGAAATAACCACCCCTCTTATTTTGCCTCCCACCACTAGGGACATAGGATGAAACTATGCATGGAAGCTCAAATCTGGAGACATGTGTTTTGACAGCATTGCTATCTTTTGAAACCTGTACAAACCTATGGTGCATGAAACACCAGCTTGAAGAGACCTTTGCTGTGTGATGTGGGGACATATAATCAGGGATTTGAAGCAGCAACACTTTCAAACTGCTCCGCTCCAGCTCCACCGAGGCTAGTTAGTGGCTGCTCTCAATCTGCTCCCCAGCTCCAATTAAAGAATTAACCATAAAATAATTATTTCAGCGTTTTTTTTTTTTTTTGTTCATCATCTTAGATCTTCTTGCTCTGTGATTGGTTTTCTTTTTCATTGTTTCCTTTATATTATGTTATACGTCTTTTAATGATGCTGTCTTTTACTTGAGGAAGGTAATTCACCTAGACAATAAGACATTCATACAGTCGCATGGACAGTTTAATGACCGAGGCTGATTAAAAGTGTAAATATTTATACACTGCAAACATGGATCTCAGTTATTGCTTAATTAGACCCGAATCCCCATGTTGACATTTATCATCTTTGCAAGGAACAGATTAAGGGAAAAGTCTGCTTCATAACACGGTGTCTGCTCACAGGCCTTGCTGAGACTCCTGACTCTCGAGTATCTGAAGAACTAGGCTAAAGGCTAGACTTTGCACCAACCTGGTACAGAGTAGACTAGTCTGATTGCACAAGGTCCCTGCGAGACCAGGAAGGTACTTTGAAAATATTCTCTTTTGGACCCAGTGTTGCCATTTGTGGTGTTATATTAAAGAGCCTTTAATTTATTTCACTCAGTTTGAATAATTTATCAAAACTATGAAGTTTATACTCAGCGAGTATATCTATTGCTTTTCTGTGAGACAATAAAAAGGCAGTTCATTTTTTTAAAATCTCTGTTCAATTTGTATAACTGCAAAGTGTTTGCTTCTTCTTATTATTATTGTTGTAGTTGTTGTTATTATTGTGTGCAGCCAGAGAGAGTGGCAAAGAAGTGGATCAGACAAATTATTCACAAGTTTTGTTGTAAAAGAAACGAAGCACAAAGGCCAGAATAAAGATAAGTAGGTCAGGTCAGACAGAGGCAGGAGCAATAAGAAGTGCTCTTTGATACAGAATTCAGTGTCCCCAAAGAAATGATACTTCTATGCAAATCAAACAGCTAATCAGTTACTTAGAACAGTAGATGCCCATCATATCTTTGTGTCATAATTAATGCGGCAAACATCTTCCAATCGTAGGAGAGGTCTCTGTTAACGAGGTCAGCTCCGGGTCAAGCTGGATAATTGACTATTGACTCAGCCAGCCCAAGCTCCAACAGAGAAGGGATGACCCACTGTATTACATTATTATTATTATTATTATTATTATTATTATTATTATTATTATTATTATTTTATACAATGTAATGTAATATGCACAATAATAATAAACTCCACATTTACGAGTTCTATTCTTCATAACCAGTTAACCATTCTAATTAAACAATTACCCATCATGTATTTAATTAGTTTACTGAAATGTACTCATTTATTTATGCTTGTATATTTGCACAAATAACAAACCTAGGAACAAATCTATTATTAATTGTTATAATCTCAATCTTAATTTAATAATGTCCTTGACATATCTAAATATCTAAATTGTGTTTTAATATTTTCAAAGCTTTATGCAATGTGTTCTGGCATTAAGATTTAAGAATTTGTTTGTCATGGTCTGCATACATGGATCAAATCAAGTTTGATATCTATTTAGCTTTTCTAGAGCACTGTTGAGGGAGCAGACAGTACTTAGAAATGGCTTAATCTCTATTTGTATTTGACTGGGGAAAACAATGAAAATAACACGGGAGTCATAAATAATTTAAACCTAAAACAACAGTGTGATTATAACAGCAAATATAAAGCTATAAACGCATTATAAACACATCCACAGAATATAAATAACAGCAAACAATCTCTCAGAATATTCCCTTGCAAAGAATGTGAGGTCCCCTACATTTGTCCGCAGTGAAGCAGTGTCAGGATATCTGTTCTGAGCCTTTTTGCCTGGTTCTTCCAACACAGGCTTACTGGGTTTTGAATAGAAAGGTTATTGATTTTCCACCATTCACCCCACACTCATGCCACCATTTTTCTAAAATAATTCAACCTGCTTCTCCCTGTTCTGAAATCAGTTCCCAACAAACAACAACAATGCATTTTTCAAATCTTACACATGTATCTGTCATTAGTTCTCTAAAAACAGTAATGAAACCCAGCAAATTAGTAACTAAATCCTGGTAACAAGAAACTTCTTGTTTTTATTAAAGTAGAAATTGATTTATGAAAATCAGCATGTAACCCTTAAGCGGTTCCAAGATGTAATAAAACATAAACTTGCTCACATTAGTCAATGTGATGTGATAGAACACACACACCCACACACAGTGCCTACAGAAAGGCTACACCCCTTTGAGCTTTTTGTTTTTGCATTAGTCTGTTGGGATAGGTCTCTACCAACTTTGTACACCTAGATTCGGGAATATTTGACTTTTCTTCTTTACAAAACTTAAATCTCAGTCAAGTTCCTTGGGGAGCGTTGGTGGACAGCAATCTTGAAGTCCACAAATCTTTGATTAGATTTAGGTTGAGGCTATGACTGGGCCATTAAAGGACATTTACATTTTTGTTCCTTACCCATACCAGTGTAGTTTTGGCTGTTCCTCATCCACCCCCCAACCTCTCCTCACAGGCGTTCCCCAAGGCTCCGTCCTGGGCCTGGTCCTGTTCTCTCTCTACACTTGCTCCCTGGGCCCCCTCATCACTTCCCATGGTTTCTCCTACCACTTCTATGCTGATGATGCCCAGATCTTCCTGTCTTTTCCCTCTTCTGACCCTCTCATCCCCTCTCGCATCTCTTCCTGCTTGTCTGCTATCTCCGCCTAGATGCACTCACACCACCTCAAGCTCAACCTCTCCAAATCGGATCTCCTCTTTTCCTCCCACTCTCCATCTCAATCACCTTGGAATCCACCACACTCTCTCCCTCTTCTTCCGCTAAGAACCTAACAGTCACCCTCGATCCTGCGCTCTCCTACTCCCAGCGCATCACCACGCTGACACGCACCTGTAGATTCTTCCTGAGCAACATACGCCGGATCCATCCCTTCCTCACCGACTACTCGACTCAGCTGCTCGTCCAGTCACTGGTCCTCTCCCGCCTGGACAACTGCAACTCCCTCCTGGCCGGCCTGCCTGCAACTACTACCCGCCGCTCCAGCTCATCCAGAACTCTGCGGCTCGTCTGGTATTCTTTCTGCCCCGTTTCGCACACGCTACTCCACTGCTCCGCTCCCTCCACTGGCTCCCGTTACCGGCACGCATTCAGTTCAAGACACTGACCCTCACCTACCACTGTGTCGACCACACTGCACCAAGCTACCTTCAGACGCTCGTCTCTCCATACATCCCCTCCAGACCACTGTGCTCCTCCAGTGCCAGAAGACTAACTCTGCCTCCTCTCCACTCTCCTTCCTCCAGAGCCGCTCCTTCTCATCCCTGGCCCCTAAATGGTGGAACGACCTGCCCACCGAAATCTAAACAGCAGAGTCCTTGACCTCATTCCGGCACTTACTCAAGACGCATCTTTTCAGACAGTACTTATAATATTAGTCCTTTTAATCCCCGTTAGATAGCACTAGGTTTGTTATTTGTGCAAATATATAGTTTTATTTGCTTCTTGCGTTTTTTATTGTTTTCCTTCTTGCTCCCTTTCCCGTAGCCATTGACTGTGACCCTACATCTTGACAGCACTTAGCTTTTACTGTCCAGGATGTAGGACTTCACTTACTGTACTTGCCTGTGTAAATTGGAAGTTGTAAAATGTATTATATTTTGAATTGCTATGTTTTATGTAAATTGAATTTGTAATGATTGATGCCTTTACCTAACTATATTTTTGCACTTTGTTTTGCACATATGTTGTAAGTCGCCCTGGATAAGGGCATCTGCCAAGAAATAATAATAATAATAATAATAATAATAATAACATGATACTGCCACCAGCATGCTTCACAGTAGGAATGGTGTTCTTTGTGTGAACACTATTTTGAGTTTGTCCCAAAAAGTTTTGATATTGTTGTCACATACATACGGTGCTGGCCATCAAAGCCTTTAGCTCTTCCAAAGTTGTCATTGGTGTCTTGTTGTCCTCTCAGATCATTTTCCTTCTTGCTTGATCATCCAGTTTGTAGGAGTTAGTTGATCTTGGAAGGGTTTTGGTGGTGCCATACACCTTTACACTTCTAAATCATCCTCACCGTGCTCCAAGGGATCTTTACCTTTCAACAACTTTGTTCAGGAGATCATTTGAAAGCTCTTCGGTGCTCACGGTTAAGACTTTGCTTTGAAATGCACTTGAAATGGGTGTAAACAGCCCTTTGTTATTCTTTATTTAATCTTGTTTAGTTTTATTGATTAATTCAATTATATGTCAATCCCACAACTACTTCAGATAAACCAATATATTCTCTGTGTTTCTTATAATGCGCAAATTACCTTTTAATGCATGAGAGTGCAAAGTGTAGATGTTTCAGACAAATATAAATTTTCTTATCATGGGTACAACTGTCATTGTGAAATATTTTCAATCATGTCAGCTGTGTAAGAACTGTAATTGACTGTCTGTGCCACACCACACAAGAGAAGCTTTGTGCAAATGTCTTAACATATGACTTTTATTTATATTTTAGGTGGAAATAATACATTTCCTAAATGCATGTTCAGTCCTTCAGTGAGACTACATCGCCTCATATGCTTTCTACCTAATGATCAGTATATAAAGACAATGGTGAGTTGCAGTTATTGCAATGTGCCCCCTCTCAGCTGATTGGTCACCTGTAACATGTGTTGGTGTGGTACAATGAGGCGACTACCCGAGCTGTTTCTCCATGCCTTTGTACTAGGGCTGTGTAGTATGATGATACATATCGTGTGACAATAGAAAAACGTCTATCGTTTCATATTATATCGTTTATTTCGTTGTGTCACAAATCCCACGCTTTACGGCAATATTTTTCATCATTTGGACCACGCTTTGCATTCATCACGGTTCTTCCACAAGTGTCGGATGCAGGCAAGAAATGTGCATCCAGAAACACAAACAAACATGGAGGAGAATGAACTTGACACAGAATAACCAAAATAACCAAAAGACACTTTAACGCACAATCGCACACGTTCCGCCCCGCTCTCGTCGCCGGATTAAACTCGATCTGCAAGCACCCCCCACCCCCGCTAATTTAGATGTATATAATTTGTATAAAATTATAGAATAATAAAGTTTGTTTGCATTTTAATAAATTGGAAAGCAATGCAAACAGATGCAGAAAGTTTCATTTTCTTTTTATTAAGATGGTGAAGTGGTACAACAGTTTTTATTATTATTATTATTATTATTATTATTACTATAACTATTTTGTATTAACACGTGCTGTACTGTTAAATAGAATCGAAACGTGACAGTCAGAGAAGAAATGTCCCTGTCTAGCAGATGTTAAATGCGTCACTATAAACCCAGATGTGGGAAATCTACCTGAATCTATACAATTTTACAGCGCATGTGTTGTGTGATTACTATTACTTGTGTTATTGTTGTTATGTGTCAGTAAATCATATTGTGTATATATATATATATATATATATATATATATATATATATATATATATATATATATATCCCATAACAACATAATACACGTAATAGTAATCACACAACACTGTAATGTGTTGCATTCTGCATATATTTATCATGACAGCCTGCATGTAGTGTTTGTTAGTTTTGCATATTTAATGATTAACGAAATACTTTGAATGTCTTTGGTCTTATTTTGTAAATTGATAGGATAAAAACAAGAAATATCGAGATATATATCGTGTATCGCCCAAACTTCTAAGAATATCGAGATATTATTTTTAAGTCATATCGCCCAGCCTTACTTTCTACTGAACCCATTTTTGTTTGTTTTTTATAGAAAACAATCAAACAAACAAATAAATAAATCCAAAGAGGTACAGAGGTATAGCAATTGTGACTTTGTAACACATATGTCTTCCGTTTTAATCATTAATAAGTGCTGATTTCAACATATTAATCAACACATGTGACTGACTAATTCAATTAAACATATTAAATAAAGTGCGGTCACACACTGCACCATAAAATAATGAGACAAACAACAGCAGCTGTTTCAGTAATTAACATCATCCATTTCCCACCACTTAAATTCTTATTTTTTTTCTTATACTTTACTTTTAAATTCAATTATATTAAAATGTACTCAGCCAGATCAGATGTATTGACTTCCAACTGTTTCAATCAATTATAGACAATGTATGTTGTAATTCTCTTTACAGCTGGTCGCTTTATATCAGCACACTTTGCATTTTTATATTCATAATCAATGACTTATAAGAAAATCTATTTAATTCTCTGATGTGCGGTTTCCCGATCAGCCTAAATGACATCTTCCCTTAATGGAAATCCAGAAATGAGCAAAGGATGACACAACAACATTACAACAACAAATGGAAATGTTAAAAGATGTTATACTGGCACAGTGATAGAGCTTTCTCTAAAACTGACATAAACTGTTTTACCTTCCAGGTCCTACTTATATCCAAACCTAGATTTCAATATGCTCAATATGTTACTTGTGTTTGAATTCTACATTATAATTCCTAACATATTTCATTTGAACCAAGTTTGCACAATTACATTGTGGGGATTTAACAGAATGAAAAAAACAAACAAACAAAAAAAAAACAGTGCTGATAAATTGTCCAATTAATCTTTACTCAGAATAGACTCGGAACATTTCATAGTAATACTCCTATCTGAAATTCTCTCAACATATTCTGTAAAACAAATGGATTTCAATGAAGTATGTTGGGAAAGAAGCATACCCTTGTTGTTTTTGTTATTGGATGTCAGTGAAATGGATTGCACAGCAGATTAAGGAACTTTCTCCATGCATATTTTCAGCGATCTAATCAAATCTGTCCGGGACAGCACACACAGAACCACCTCCCACCCGAGAAGACAGTAACATCTACAGCTTAGGGAACTGTGGTCATCATACAGCCAGTGATCATTAAAAATGAAATTGAGGGAGAAACAAACTTTCCTTTTTCACGGACATTGCACAGGGAGCAATATGCAGACAAGAACAACAATAAAAACGAACATCAAACAACATCATTAACAATACCAGATTAGAAAGAAATTGGGGAGAAAATAAATACTTTTTTTTTCCTATGACAAATGGTTTCATATAGAAAAGGGCAATTACACTGGTATATGTTTCACTGAATAATGCCTTTGATAATATTTTTTGGAACAGACAATAGACAGCTGGAAATCTTAATGGGGTCTCCCGGGCTCTAAATTGAAAAAAGAGACTCTGTGAAGCAGGTCTGTCTTCATTCCTGTGACCGAAGCTTCTCATCCATATCACCCCATTGAAAGAGGGAAAAAAATTCATAGGGGCCTCATCAAGGGACGATAGGCTTGACAGAACAGGATAACTACTGTATTCTCTGGGATTTCTGTGGAGCTGCTCACTTTCCTATATAAAATTGATAAGCATCAGTAATCAGCACTGAGATGTCAAGGTATCCCTCGAAGGATGGCACATCTCATCTTTTTCAAAAAAGGAACGTTCTCTTTTTTCTGTCTAGTTTTACTATTCCAATATTTCTGAAAATCAAGTAACAATTTCTATATGTTCAGAATGTGTTTTTCCCCTGAATTCCCTTCGTTTTTAGATTTCAATTCCAGGTATAATCTTTGGCTGATATTAGAAACTGCAGCACACTTTGAATGAAAAGACCGGCTGCAGTGACACAAGCCACGATGTGACATTTTTCAAAATGACCAGGGATTGAAGGATTACATTGGAACGACTACCCTTTTCAGAGCCTAAGATCATGCATTTGTATTCAATTTAATTCTATTAGCTAAGCTGAGCAGTTATATTCTGATGAGAAATTAGGTTCATCGGAGATCAGATTGAGTTCACCAACCTCATTTCAATTGTTGTGACCTGAGCAGCACTTGAAAGGGGTCCTTTGGAAAGGCTGCTGAGTAAATTGACAGTGCCTTTATAGATTTAATTTTATCTTATTATGTGGAATCACAAACACAGAAAAAATTAAGCTTTGTGAGCAACACTTAAAAACCCTCCGGCAAAGAGACTGTGTAGCTTTAAACTTGAGAATATTTCGGTTTTGTCTCTGATAGCATCATAGGGCAGCAATTAATCTGCCAAATTCTTGCCTGCTCTTTGCCATCCGCACACAAAGCGCCTACAGACTTGCTCATGAATACAGCCACTTAGCTACACAAAAAACAGCTTTCAGAAAAAAGAAAAAAAAAGTCACAATTGACTGAGTGCCACAGGAGGAGGGTATAATTAAAACCCTTTAATGGTATGCAAAATGCTTAAAAGCTCATTCCCTGATAGCTGAGGAGACTAACTTTGTAATAAAATATTTTTGAAATGGGCAGTCTATATAAAGTTTCAAAGAAAGAAAAAAACTTGGGATTTTAATTTATTTCCCCAAGAAACGGAGATCGTGTTACTCCTTTAAAAATATAATTGAGGTTTTCGTAAATAAAATGGTTCTGCAAAGTTTAAAAAAAGCAACCACCAAGAACCAAGACTTTACAATATGCTGCCGTATGAGAATGAACGGCTTACTTGAAAGAGAGATTGCAGACAAACCTTTATGCCATGTGTGCAAATATCTGATACAACTGATTCAGACTTTGGCGAACTTCTCCCAAATTTCAAAATGTACTTACATGGGCTTTTGGCAGAGCATCAGAGGAAAAGGAAAGATAGTCAAGTTTGCACCGAATGTTGTGTAATGTGTATAATTACTGTACATGCCGCATATTGTTGCAAAGCTTTAAGTCATGCACATCATTTCATTTTCTGGGTTTACATCCTGTTAGGTTTAAAGTTATACAATTTAGTGTACTGACTTCCAGGTTGTCAGTTTCTATTTAGTACAGCCAGGGTGACTGTTCAAGGCTGCAGTCTGTTGTCACCTGCCACTTGCCAACCACTCCACAGTCAGAGGAGATGTTGGCCAGTCTCTTAAGTCTCTCAAGTCACAGTCTCTTAAGGTGTGTGTGAATCAGGAATGAAATTACAATAATTCAAATTTACAGAAAATTATAGTATCTGCTTTAAACAAGTGTAGTTACTTAAAACTACTTTACAATCTTTATCAATGTTCCCTGTATGGAATAGGTGTTTGAATAAATAGACCAGTGCAATAGACCCAACTATCTGAAAATGTATATTTGAAAAGTTCACTATGGTAAAGTAATACTATTTAAAATTCTGAAATGCATGAAGCTTGATATTATTGAAAATAAATCATCATTACTAAAATATTGTTTATATATTATATTTCCTATTTGGGTTTACCTTTCTCCCTACCATTTGTTTTTATGGAAATTTACCTTTTTTCTAAATAATGTCTTTCTCTGTAAGAAAGAGCAAATGTTCAGAAAAATGTCTGTACAGCTGTCAAACGCCAAAGGCACTAGAGGTTTATTAATTGTGCTAAGCATATTGGATAACATTTGCTGTACAAAACCACAGCAGGAATTGTGCCTTAAGTAGATTTATTTTAATTTGTAGTAGGCACTATCCACACTACACTTGACACTATCCACAGAACAGTTTTATATATTTATTTATTTTTACATATTTTTCTAAACCTCTATCGGTAATATAATAAAAGAGAGCAGTTATGATAATAATAATAATAATGGAAGCAACAATATATATTGAAGCTATACTGTAGCAGGCTATGAGCAAAACTGGAAAAGTAAATAATTTAATCAATTGCAATAATAATCTCAGAAATATTAATTTAGATTATAATGCTGATGCATTCATCTGTGCTTACACAATACAGCAACAAGTGAAATCAAATAATATTGTATTTAGAAAGGCTATACTAATTTTTAAAACAGTTTAGACTGCACTTGTCATTGTTGTATCTCCACTACTAAAAGAACACATGAATCACATACCTTATTTTTTAAAGAACATTAGTAGCAGCTAATAGATTTACTGTGCTATGTAGAAATTGATCTTCAGGGAATATTTCTGAAGAATTGTTATACAACAGAACATTCTGGCAGAAGCCTAAATAGAACCCACAGGGACATTCAGACTAGCTGTAGTTTTGTCCACAAACGTGTTGTGTTGACAAAAATAATTTCATAAATATAGTCTCTATTATTTAGCAACTCAGAGGAAACAAGATTGAGTGTTATTAAGAGAGAGATTAGTGAGAGAAACTCTTACTGGTTATCTGAACACTATATAGTCCCATTATTATCCGATATTATGCATCTCAATATAGCATTTATGTATGTGTACAAAGAGAGTACATGACATAATGAAATATAGTTTTAACCATTGACAACTGGTGACATGGGTTCTATTCTTTTTAGCTATAATCTAACTTTACCCAAGGTAACATTAGGCACGCTAAAATTAGTACTGATTAGTACCAGTTGGGTCCTGTAACACAAAGCAGATGCCCTACTCCCTCTAAGTAATCTGTGAGAGATAGCTCAAATAACTGTCTTTATTATAAAGCTTAAGTTCAACTCACCGAAAACCCCAGTCAATTTGGAAATTACCAGTGACTAACGGTCAAATGTGGAAAGTTCCCAGGTATTCATTTACCCTAGTTTTAAATATTTATTCTATCAGACGTCATGCCCTAAATTCTAAATTGTGAATAACAGAAAACATCAGTTTCACAAAAAGTGCTGAGGCTAAATTGAAGCTGGTGTCATATGTCTTGCTCGCATTATTTATCAGCTCTCGTTATATATTTTATTTTAATTCAGATTTTCTCCCTCGCCTTGGTTTGGTTGTCTGCAGGAATAACAAGATGTTAACATGAATGCATTTCCTGTCTGAAGCTGTGTGCCATTTTCTAACCTAATTACAAAATACTTTTTGGGATGATTAACACTACATTTTACTCACTTTTTATGATTAATGAAGTGAGCCTCTTCCATTCTTCAGAATTCATATATATTTTGGATTGAAATGAGCTGCTCTCAAGAATCCTTTAAATTTGTCTCATTCTATTCTAAGGACTTTACTGAAACTGGTCATAAGTATTTAGTTATTTCATTACACTTGCATGGATGACATATAGATAATGAGAAAAATGCTAATAAAAAAGTCTTGTTACCTTAAAAAAATTCCACCACATGCAGAAAATACAAAGAAAGAAATCGCAATAATTCAGAATTGTTTTCCTTTCTAAAGTGTGTTTCACACTTTATAATTAATTTTGCCTGAAGCTTGATGTCGTTTTCCTTGTGTCTCATTAATTTCACACATCTTACTGGGCTATTTTCTCTGTGTATTTACAAAAGTCCTGCTACATTTAAAGGAGCAGCCATCATATTGTGTTACAACTGTTGACACAAAACTGCAAAATAAATCATTGATCCAGGTTATCTTGGAATTGTACACTGCACACGGACTGATGCAGTAGGTCAAGAAGAAGTCTTGATCCAGAGGTTTGTAGATCTTAGTTCATGAGGCGAAATGTCTATAGGTGAGGGTTTCGCAAAAATAGATAATAACTAGATGTACCTAATTTATGACCTTATAAAGGGTCACAGAGAGAGGCAATCAATCATTCTGCCATTAATTTACAACAGATTACCCAAGAGTAATTTGTCTTCATGATCTTTAAACACTTGAAAAACATAATGTTTTTTGCCTCGGAAAGATGACCTATATATAGACTAAGCAACCAACCTGTTTTCAAGGGTCTAGAATACATTACAAGGATGTCATTCCCCAATCCACCTGGACATTGAGCTTGGAGCTATAATTTCGGTTAACATGGGACAGAAACTCAATATCATGATGGAGAGAACAGTCTGTTTTTGGCCTCTACCTAAAGAGGTAGATAATTGCAGATATACAGCAACAGGGCTACTTTTATTTATAAGAAATGTTGCATTATACTTTATCAACACTATTAATGTATTTCAAGGAAACTATTTAGATAGATATACATTCAGAATTGGAAAATATTGTGGAAGTTATAATCTATAGAGCATCTGGTAATGGTTCTCTGAAATGAATGTAACTGCCTTGATGCCTATTTTAATTATCAGGCAACTGTTATTCCTCAGCATGGGCTAGAAGAATCTATTCCACACATTGGATAATGACTGCTATTATCATCTCCTTTTCAACACATAATTTGTTTGACTGGAGATTGTGGGAAGTTTATGAAACATAAGAGGATTTTGAATTGGTGAAAATTGATTTTGAAAATGAAAAAAAAGTGTCCAATGAAAAATAGTACTAAAATACTAGAAATAAAATAAAGTATAAGGCATATAAAAAAGCAACAAAATGAATAAAAATAAAACTGAGAAGACAGAGTAAGTTGTTCAGAAAAATAATAGCATTAATCATAAAAGATTCCACTATCAATCTCATCCACATGTCAGTTATTCATGTGGCTTAATTATTTGTATAGATAACAGAAGCCAATATTTGGGTTGTGAATTTATGGCCTAGACTTGAGGCTAGAGAGAAAAAATATAAGAAGCTAAAGTAGCAATGCCAGCTGTCTCTGCATTCTCATACTAATGCAAACACTACTAATGAGGAAATAAACTGATGCTGTAGTTAATTATTATTCAATTACATAATTACCAAAGTACTCATCAGTTAATCTTTTCACGTTTTCTTATTACATTTTAATACATTCAGCAATAATGTACATTAACATTAAGGGTGTATATTAGGGTTGAATTGGCAACAATCGCTCTTAGGGAGAATTTGTACACATATCAAGTATTATCCCACTTGTGAATATGAAAAAGCCACAAAGACCACTATACCATATATACTGTCAAACACCAAAGTCAATCAAACAAATAAACCCTGATTACTTGGTCCACAAAGGATTAGAAAATTCCTCACTGCAGTAATTAACATTCAATGAGGAATAATTTATATCAGATTATTCCATTATCATAATAAGAGTTTGTATCAATCTTTATTATATCAGCTTGATAGCTTGCATAGTTATAGAGTCAGTTGCCTTTGATTTGTGATATCAAGTTGTATATTGTTGGCTTTATACTTGAATGGGAGTTTCTAAACATCTCTAATTTAAAAGAAATTAAATATTTCTATGCCTGTGATTTATTTTTCTTTTAAGAATGTCTTTATACAGACAATCACAGGGTTTCCAAAACAACAGGGTTTTGTCTAACAATACTTATTTAATGATAAGTGTTGATTAGTGTTGAAAATGTCCTTATGCTGAATACTGTTATAACATAACTAACTGGCAAAACTTACTGGCAATGTAATATTGTCTGGCCTAAACGTTGATGGCTTTAATCTCAGTCCTAAAACATCAGTAGGTAATACGCATATTAAAAATGTGCCCAGAGTCTGTGTCCTTCAGCTCCAAAATACCTCTAAATTAAGATGTTTTCTTTATTTTTAGGATACAGAGAAATTAATCGATCACTGTAACTCAATAGTAAAACGACTGTGTCTAATTGATATGGCCAAATAAAGCTGATTAGCTCTGTTGCAAATTGAAACTTACTCATTTTAATCTTTTCAAGCAAAAAGGTCTCGAGCAGATATGCCAAAATCCAGTAACTACACTGAGTTAAGTTTCCTTTGTCAACATCTTAATCAACTGTGATCTGGCAAAATCCAATTTCCAATGCTGTATGTCCTTTGTAATTCACTCACTGGAGTCCTACCTTTCCTCCTCTCAATTACAAGATTTATTTCAGCATAAAGGGTGCTGTTCAACTAATACATTATCATGGAATGGCTTTAAGGAAAAGATATCTGTGTTTCATAAAGGTCTTCAGCAATGTATGCTTAAATATATATATATATATATATATATATATATATATATTAAAAAGCCCTGTAGAAATAAAATATCAATATGAGTAATTCTGAAAACAAACAAAGATAGCACTATAATTATTCAAATGGAAAAATGTTCTATTGTGTTTTTAGATGCTTGATAAATATAGACATTAAAGACACCTACAAAAACTGACACTGCTGAGAGACAAGTACATCAAACATTAACAAATAATTAGGGAAATAATAATATTACATTAAAGAAAGAAACAGATAAATAAATAAACGTAATGGTACCAACAATAGCGACACAGTATTTGGATTTTTTAAAGATATTAAAACAATTCAGAAAGTTAATGGTGCACGTAGGTAAATGGTCTCAGTTGCTGCTCGGATCCAGTTCACTACAATGTTGCCTTTTTTAATTTACGTTTTACTGAACATTTTTCAATACAGAGGGATTTCAATTTTCCTGTTACAATGACACACATTTCAGGTTTCAGTACCAATAATAATAATGATAGTATTGTTGCCATGTATAATTTAAATTTTTCTGCTTTTAATCTGTTCCTTGCCATGCAAATGTCATCTTCAACTTGGCTTGCCTGTGGTTTCAGTTCAGTACTCCACCAAGGCAATCACATAGCTGACAATACATGCCTTATCTCTCAGTATTTGGTGGAAACAGTTCTGTCTCATAAAGTACAGATGGTTACTGTGAGTTTCCACAGCTGAGCCTATTCCTACAGAGTGTGGGACTTTATCTGTCCTGACCAGCTTAAGGGTAATTTAATTATTTTTCATTTTTTGGTAAAGCACCTATAATCTGGAGGATCTTGCTGGAAGTTCAGCTGACTGCAGCTTCTCTGTAGTTAGTTTCTTTGGGAGAGAAGTTGTGCTATCCACAGAGGCCTGGCTTAATTGTAATTCCTTTTTTTTTGTACACTTTCATCTACTTATATTTCCCTCTCTTTCTTTTAACTAGCTACACATTTCTTCAGTTCTCGACTTCTAATGGTCAAAGACTTTTAAATGCCTTTGAGTTAATTAATTCTTATGAAAAGTAAATTATTATTAATAATAATAATAATAATAATAATAATAATAATATGGTTACTGAACAAGCTGAACAAAACTATTACTCAGCTTACATTGTATTTGAGTAATATATCATGCACTGTTAGGGTCTGCCTTGCGCCCTTAGCCAGCCAAGTTATACTCCAGCTCACCGTGACCTTATACTGGATATAGCATTTTATGAACATGGATGGATGTATGGATGTTAGGAGACATTTCCATAAGTATACTTGTTTAACATTAAAAAAACTATCCAGAGATTCTGAAAATGAAATTATACTCTTCAGCTTATCACTGCTTAGATTAATGGACTTGCTCTTAAGAGTCTAAAGAGCCAGGAAATACTCTGTGAGGAACAACTTAACATCAATGATCTCCGGTGCCCTTATTCCAGAAGACACATGAGAAAGTGTACCTTCTTAATGTCTGTTAAAACAAAACAACAGATGCAACTTCAAAAGATGTATATATTAACCAAAAAAAAGAGGATTAATTTCCTTTTATTGCCATACCTCTGCCAATTTCGCACACCGCTGACTTCTGGAAATAGCTACTGACAGCCAATTTGGCTTCTGCTTGCTCCTGTCACAAGCAATGCACACTACCTTTCCCTTTTTTCTTTCTTTGTGTGCGTCATACTTAGGTTTGTTAAAGCTGACCCTACTTACCAACATAAGAACGGATTCAATATTCTCCTGATGGCTTTAAGAGGTTATTAGAATATTAGAACTTATCCAGCACAAATATTTGAAAAATAGTATCTTGGAACCTTTGGTCAACAAAGCTGATGGTATAGTCCAGTTTTATAGTATTCATATTCTTCAAATGTCATACGGTTATCTTACTAAACTTAAAAATGTATATAATATATAGACACACATATACTGTATATTGTCCATCTTTAGGAAACCGCATCTTTAAAAATTAGTGTACATAATATATTCCATAACCTAATTTGGGTATTGATTTTCATTATATTAGCTTAAGCCAGTATTCTCTAACTACTTCATTTTATAGGTCACCCACCAATTTTTAAATACTGGAAACACGTGTGAGTTATTAATCAATTAAGCAACTCAAGTAAGGAAATTCTTGCCTTGAGAGACTGAAGGTATTCAGAAGATTGCTCCCAATTGTTTCTAAATGACTGAATTTATCAAACCATCTGCTTACTGGATCAGAATTAAATCCTGCCCGGTGTTTATAAACTGGTGATAGAAGAGGACTCTCTAAAACCTGCTGGATAGGGGTTCTGCATGACTGGGGTTGGAGACAGCGGGTTTAAGCACTTATTTACATATTGAAACAAAGTGCTATGATCCTGAAATAATACCCATAATATCCACTTTCACTTGAAAGATTTAAAGGCAATGTTAAAATATTACATAACATTGTGCCCTGTTGATTTAACTGATTTCCACTGTGAGAGATTGGTAGCTACTGTCTATTCTAGCCAACCCATGCTCCATTCACATCACATTTACCTTCGAATACATGAGTGGGATGTACTGGCTTTACATGAAGTTGTCATGTGACTGGCAGGTCTCTTAGCTTAGGGAATAATTTTGCAGGAGCAGCAATTATATGCTGTCTTTTCTATGCTTTAATTAAAAGTGAAATAAGAGGTGACCAGATAAGGTCTTCAGTTCCCACTGGGGCACAGTGCAATGTTTTAAATAGAACTGCATATCTAACGGAGACTAACTGAAAATCAAGCAATGACAGTGGCAATGACATATGTATGCATGTGTATATTGTTAGTTAATATATATTGTAGTAAATTACTACAGAGAAAATAAGTGCATTATTTATATATACAGTGAGGGAAAAAAGTATTTGATCCCCTGCTGATTTTGTATGTTTGCCCACTGACAAAGAAATGATCAATCTATAATTTTTATGGTAGGTGTATTTTAACAGTGAGAGACAGAATAACAGCAAAAAAATCCAGAAAAACGCATTTCAAAAAAGTTATAAATTGATTTGCATGTTAATGAGGGAAATAACTATTTGACCCCTTCGACTTAGTACTTGGTGACAAAACCCTTGTTGGCAATCACAGAGGTCAGACGTTTCTTGTAGTTGGCCACCAGGTTTGCACACATCTCAGGAGGGATTTTGTCCCACTCCTCTTTGCAGATCCTCTCCAAGTCATTAAGGTTTCGAGGCTGACGTTTGGCAACTTGAACCTTCAGCTCCCTCCACAGATTTTCTATGGGATTAAGGTCTGGAGACTGGCTAGGCCACTCCAGGACCTTAATGTGCTTCTTCTTGAGCCACTCCTTTGTTGCTTTGGCTGTGTGTTTTGGGTCACTGTCATGCTGGAATACCCATCCACGACCCATTTTCAATGCCCTGGCTGAGGGAAGGAGGTTCTCACCCAAGATTTGATGGTACATGGCCCCGTCCATCGTCCCTTTGATGCGGTGCAGTTGTCCTGTCCCCTTAGCAGAAAAACACCCCCAAAGAATAATGTTTCCACCTCCATGTCAAAAGAGTTCGATTTTGGTCTCATCTGACCACAACACTTTCACCCAGTTCTCCTCTGAATCATTCAGATGTTCATTGGCAAACTTCAGACGGGCCTGTACATGTGCTTTCTTGAGCAGGGGACCTTGCGGGCGCTGCAGAATTTCAGTCCTTCACGGCGTAGTGTGTTACCAGTTGTTTTCTTGGTGACTATGGTCCCAGCTGCCTTGAGATCATTAACAAGATCCTCCCGTGTAGTTCTGGGCTGATTCCTCACCGTTCTCATGATCATTGAAACTCCACGAGGTGAGATCTTACATGGAGCCCCAGACCGAGGGAGACTGACAGTTATTTTGTGTTTCTTCCATTTGCGAATAATCGCACCAACTGTTGTCACCTTCTCAACAAGCTGCTTGGCGATGGTCTTGTAGCCTATTCCAGCCTTGTGTAGGTCTACAATCTTGTCCCTGACATCCTTGGACAGCTCTTTGGTCTTGGCCATGGTGGAGAATTTGGAATCTGATTGATTGATTGCTTCTGTGGACAGGTGTCTTTTATACAGGTAACGAGCTGAGATTAGGAGCACTCCCTTTAAGAGAGTGCTCCTAATCTCAGCTCGTTACCTGTATAAAAGACGCCTGGGAGACAGAAATCTTGCTGATTGATAGGGGTTCAAATACTTATTTCCCTCATTAACATGCAAATCAATTTATAACTTTTTTGAAATGCGTTTTTCAGGATTTTTTTGTTGTTATTCTATCTCTCACTGTTAAAATACACCTACCATTAAAATTATAGACTGATCATTTCTTTGTCAGTGGGCAAACATACAAAATCAGCAGGGGATCAAATACTTTTTTCCCTCACTGTATATATACAGCTCTGGAAAAAATTAAGAGACCACTGCAAGTTTTTCTTAAATCAGCATCTCTATATGTAAAATGTTTGGGTAAATGTCCATTTTACCCAAACACATAGCTATAAATAGTAAAACCAGAGAAACTGATAATTTTGTGGTCTCTTAATTTTTTCCAGAGCTGCATATACACAGATGGGTAACAAATTAAAGGAAAAACCTGAATAAATGAGTGGAAGAACATAATGAATGCAGATGCCTCCAAAGAGGTGTACTGCATGATACAATTAAGCAATTAACATCCAGTCCTGCTCTGTGGCATTTATAACAATCCTGAGCAGGCCCAGTTGACCTCAATTTTGGATCAAGATGGCAGGAGCTTCAGCGGGTGAGTGCATATGTGGCGAAACTAAGAGAACGGTACAGGCCTGACTGCTTGACCCCTACAGTGAGGTGGTCCGGAGGCTCTGTTATGCTGTGAGGGGCATTTTCCTGCAAATCATTACAGATTCATTCTGAGTGATCACCTTTATCCTATGGTGAAACATTTCTATCCTGATGGGAGTGGTCTCTTCCAAGACGACAATGCCCCCATCCACAGGGCACGAGGGTCACTGAATGGTTTGATGAGTATGAAAATTATGTGAATCATATGCTACGGCCTTCACAGTCACCAGATCTCAACCTCTCAATCTCCTATGGGAGATTTTGGACCGACGTGTAAGACAGCACTCTCCACCACCATCATCAAAACACCAAATGAGGGAATATCTTTTGGAAGAATGGTGTTCATCCCATCAGTAGAGTCCAGAGACTCGTACAATCTGTGCCAAGAGCATTGAGGCTGTTCTGGTGGCTCGTGGTGCCCAACACCTTACTGAGACACTTGGTTTTGGTTTTTCCTTTAATTTGTTTTCATTTAGATAAACTGGGTAACAGTAAATTATAGCAAACATTTTCAATACAAGTAATTCATTGAATCCAGAATGTGTTTTATTTATACTGTTTATTTATTCCCAGAGCTTTTTGTAAAACCAGGCCGTTGTCGGAAGTCTATCCCCTGTTGTGGGAGGAGCAGAGCGATTGTGGGTTTGGTTTGTGTTTCGTGACGGATGCTTATGGCCACGTCTGGCACCAGATAGTTAACCCTCCACAAAACCTGGACGCGTACACCAATGGAAAGAGGGCATAAATTAATCTAGCATATTTTTCCTAGTAAATGGTTCCATTGATAAAGCTATTCAAATTCACAAAATGCCTAATACCTATTTGTGAATTTGAATAGATTTATCTATGAAAACATTTACTAGGAAGACTATGCTAGATTAATTTTACTAAAGCTTGAAATATAATACATTCTGGATTAGAATGTAAAAGCAATTAAATATGTATTCATGTTTACTATAATTTGGACATGACAGGTCCTCCTAATTTGCAACTGCCTGATGAAATATGGCTTTTTTACCATATAACTAGTACAGTAAAATAAACAGCAACTTCAAAGAAACTGCTCCATATATACATACATATTTTCCTAAATAATATAATGCCATTCTAATTGTCTTATTTACATCCCAAACTCTGCCTAGTGAAATGTAAAAAAAACAAAAGATATAATTCTGCTTAGTTCATGCAATATAGTACAGTGCAGTAAATGCTAAGTGCTAAGAAAGTACATAACACATACCATACACAGATTCCTCTAAAGCTTTTACACATGTAATTTTCCACATAATAAATCAAGAAAAGGACAATCACTTCAGGCTTAGATCCTTAAGTTGGTAAAATGTCAAAAGTAGATTACCTACCTTTGGTGTTTTGGTGCACTTTCCATTTCTTGCATCTTTGATATTGACAAGATCTAAAAGGTCCGTTTCCTGCAATAACAAGATTATATTAGAGCAAGTCAGTAGAAATTATGTAGATGAAACTTAGTGTTTCAGTTTTTTACTGACCATATGTTTCAAAGAATACAATTTCTTCAACAGTGTAAACCTGTCATGTCCTTATGACATGATATAAATATAAGAGCTCAAATATGAATAGAATATTTTCCTTTCAAAATTAAACATCAATAAAACATGATTTTACTAACGATATGTCATCATGGCTGATTTGTTTACATGGCAAATGGATATGCAACCTACAAAGTATTCATTTCCGATGGCCATATTTGGCACTCGGCAGTCCTCTGCAAGTTTCCGAATTAACTACCGGTCCATTCGTAGCCAATCAAAAGATGTCAAGCATGAGATACATGAGATACATGAGATACGGAGATATCGACACGCATGGCTAAAAAGTTGTTTGTATTTGGCTTTTCCAAAGATCAAGAGAAAAGATCAAAGCCGACTTCAGAAATCTTTGTTTGTGTATTGTGTGTGTATATATATATAGGCACCTGCCCTGCTGGGCAACCAGAATTTAAAAATGATGTCAGACCCTGCACCTATATAGCTATGTGTGTGTACAGAGCTCTGCCATACTAAATTAATCAACACATTGTTGAGCTGTCCACTTTTCCATTAATAGATCCTTGAAATTAATATCAGCCTCCTGCAAGAGCCTCTACAATTCTCTCTTCATGAGCCACGAGGCAAGGTTAACAGGCACTGATGTTTGTACCTGCAGCGTTCCGGTAAGCGTTATCTCTCACATACATACTCTGCGTCAAGGCTGCTCATGGGATATGTCGCCCTGTCCTTATATTTATATAAATTCACATTAACACCATGTCTAACTGTAAGCAAGTATGAAAGTAGGACACTATATAATTTCTCTAAGAGACCATTTTGTATTTCAGTTGCATAAAGCTTTAAATATCACATCTTGCATTTACATGTCTTTTGAGGATGGAAATTTGGAGCATAAGTGCCCTGAAGAATTCATTATTGATAGAAGCAAGAGTGGGACTGAGATGGAGACATCTCCCGGCTATAAAGATACTTTTAAGAAGTTGGCCAGATATCTGTTGGAGAACATGTGCAGTGAAAAGTGAGTCTGCACCATGAAAAGAACATTGTTGCTGCACGTGGTCCTTAAAAACCAGTGTCAAATAGCATTAGGTTATGAACACAACCTGGTTCCCCTGGAAAGAGATGTTCAGCTGTGCAGTATAGGGGAATGGCTCCGTTTCACCTGGGGGCTAATTGTGTATGGCACTGTATGCTGAGATATTTCGCAACTGAAAGGGAACTTTAACGTTACAGACACTATAAGAGTAAATATAGCATGCATGCATACAGACATTTATAAATCCCACAATTATTACTTTATCTAACACAGATCATAGAATACCAAAGTCCGTAGACATGTGTCAGATATGAGTGTGGCACCATCCCACATAAACACCGCAACCAAGTCACTTGTAACTGTCTGCAACGCTCTGCATCACACTGGCCTCTCAGTGGCATCTTCCTTTTATTTGAACAGGCAGGAAATGGAGAAATAATTTAGTGCTAATTAGGAAAGGTTTATTTTTGGACTTTGAAACACTTTATATATTTTCATCTATCTCCAACTGTTGATTGTGGTCTTTAAACTTTCACTGATTGTAAAATATGGTTTTCTCTTGTAACCCCCACACCCCCAAACACACGCACGCACGCATTAAGCATTCAGCATTAAGGATAATTACTCATACATTATCATCTACTTTGCCTCTTTCCTTGGAGCCATGACAGGTCACTAACTGTATAACCACAATTCTCTCTTTTAGGGTCCCTGTTTAAAATAATCAACATCTGGCTGTCAGCCACTGACTGCAGCCAGATTTTGAAAAGTGTTCTGAATACGCTGAAATATTTACACTGTATTACAAATTATTAATTTACAGTTACATTTTCTTCTCATGTAGGGCCTGCCCCTGCTTTCTGGCCCATCAAAAAAATATTGACTGCTCAAATGGCATCAGCAAAGGTCAAAGCACAAGTAATTCATAATTATTTTGAGAAACTGAAATTAAAAAACAAAACTCTTACTTGTACCTGCCATCTGGCTACGTAAGTACAGTACTCACATACATACCACTTTACATCTTTGTATACATTAAGTAACATGGTGTTGCTCAGATGTGACAGAAAGGTCAGCAACAAGGTCTCTAGAAAGTAAATTTGACAGGAGGCGAGTTAAACAGTAATTGGTCAAAGCAAGCAGGAAGTGCTCTGAATATATCAAATTTTATGACTCATGCTTCTGGGTGTTTGGCAGTCACAAAAATGTTATGAAGCAGGAAACAGAACAATCTGTAATTGTATCTTGTTCTCTCTCATGGAACAGAAACGGCTGCCTGCAACCACTGATCAAGTCAGTAGACTAGGAGGTGTGAGAGTGACTCTGTTTGGGTTTTCTAAGGCCTTTATTACTGTCTTCTTAAAATGGAGTACAAATTGTATGCTATTACATGGATCCTTGCTTAAAATAATCTTAATTTCTCCTTGTATTAATGCACAACACTACCTCTGTGTGTTCTTGTGTCCTTTAAATCAGAAAATAGTGGTGCTATTTATATGCAATTTGCGTGTGTGTATGTATGTATGTAAGTTCTTATTTTAAAAGAATCAACATTTTGTTTTGGGAAAATCATGTTGCATGAATCTATAAAAAATGTTGTTGTTTTTTTTTCTGCTGGTCTTTGGTACCTCACATAAAACCATCCAAATAACCATGGAAATTAAATAATTTATTGAATTAGTCTATTCAAATCTCAAAAACCTAAACATGTCAGTAGTTCTAGGCTATAATTATTATTAAAATGTTTTCCCATAACCTTTTGCATAACATGCACCAAGTAAGTTAAATGTGAATGACAAAGTAGGATCTGTAAGACACTGCAGCACTTTTGTCATGACTAAAAACTGCAACACAAAAGTACAGAGCTCAGAAAAGGGAGGGAGGATGAAAACGTGTCTCTTTGATTTCTGTCTGGTATGAGTACAAGACAGCTAAACCATCATCTAAAATATAGTTGTTTTGTTAAGACGGTATGATGATATAATGGAAATAAAAAAGGTAAAAGTTGTTTTTTTTTCTCTTGATTTCTACTACATACAATTGGTCATACAAAGCCAATGATGATGGTACTGTACGTCTGCTACTCCTACACAAAAACTATTTAGATTGCACTTTGCTCAAATAATTATATCTGGTTAATAATAATAATAATAATAATAATAATAATAATAATAATACATACACAATTAATTATACAGAATCAATAGTTATTTTAACTACTGCGTACATGTTATTTAGAAACCAGAAACCAAATATTTAAAATTTACAACATTGTGTTTTAGTAGGCATCTAGGAGGTTCATGTTTCATGGCTAGCAGGTCATATGTTGAGAAACTCCAATAAACAGACACACTAATGTCTTAGGAGCAGTGAGAATGAGACTGATCTTGAACAGAAAGCAGGCTATGCTTGTCAACATCAATTCTTAATCCCAAATTCCATGTTAAAGAGGCTTTCATTACATTCCCAATGTCTTATTAGAAACTACAGGCTTCTGATTGTGTTAGTTTAAATTCAAAATAAACAATTATTCAATAATGTAAAAATTGTGTGGTTAACTGTGGATACACAAATAAATGATGACAGCCTTATATACATAGTCTAGTCCAGACCTAATGTTCTCATCTTCTACATTACTGACTACATAATGCTTAAATGCAGCCATACGTTTAAACTTGAAAAATCAACACATATGTCACCATTAATTACATTTCAAGTGTGTTAAACATATTTATTTTGACATTCTTGTTTCTTATTATAAGAAACATCTCAGAAGACTTAATCTGAATGCTAAGCATCTTCGGAGTTTTATTCCCTACATGCAAAATAATGACACTGGGATAAATGCTTAATTGCAAAATGTTGTACTTCCTATAAAGCCAAAGGTGTAAACGGACAGTCAGAACAAAACTATTTGATTGTCAAATAAATCATCTACTTTTACAAAACAACATACAGAGCAGCAACAACAACACAAATCAATAAAACATCCTAATTGTCTAATTGTCTTTCAAGTGTCTAGATTCTTGGATTATGTTTTGAATTGTCACTCTTAAACTGTGGGGGAGGGTAATCATTCTAGTATGGATGTGTTTTAGCTTTAATATTTATGTACTTTTCTATGTATCTACCTGCAACATGAAATGCTTGTCAGGAAAAACAAAGACACACAAAAGAAAAATATTCTGAAGGAACAGGGCTGTCAAAACACAAGGAACACAGAACTGAGGAAATTGTTAAAACTGAATATCATGGGGACAAGTTTGAGTAACACAGCAGTAGATGTTTTCTTTTTTGCATCATGAGGTAAAATAATTTACATTATTATCAGCTAATCTATTTTTAGTGCATAGTGCTTTTATTTTAATGCAAATGTATTATGTTATCTTCCCTGTCCTTAAGAAAGACTTCATGTAGGCTGGGCAGACTGGTGTCTGCATTCTAAACTGTCCTTTGTCTATCAAGAACGTGTAACGTTTGTATCTGTCGAGCTGCGTCAGTTAACTGGACATAAAGGCAAAAAAACGAAAGCAGTCAGTAGGTCAAATAAGTCCTAAACAGGGCCTATCCAAGTGGAAACAGGTACTAGTCCTAAAGCTACAATGTTGCCGTAGTTCCCTACTTTTCTAGGCCAACAATTTTTATTTTCTCAGCTAATAGGATTTGCTGAACCAAAACGGGAAAAAAAAATCCAACTAAACTTCATAGTTATGAAAACAAACACTCTCTTCAAAGTGAAACAGGTGTCTTGAGGCTCTCATTCCCTGCGCAATTAAAGTCACTTTACAACCAAACACTGCTCACTTGTGTCAATACTTCTATTTGGTCTGGACCTATGCCTAATTTCTGTTCTACAGATACTGGAACATTTACACAGTAAATTCCTTTTCTTTTCTACTCCCCAAGCTTTTCCAGCTTTCTCTTATCCCTGCCCACTTCTCATTCCTCCCCATCGTTTTTGATGTATGGATCTACTGCCCTCCTGAGATGAATTAGGGCGGAACCCAGTTCACGATCGAGAGAACAGGGGCCGCTGCATATCCTACGGGGGTGTTAAGTATATAAAGGTCACACAGTTATTGCACAACTGTGCTATTTAGGAACATCATCAAACATTTTTATATTTTTGCAGTTTTTTCTAATTTTAACACAATAAAAATAGAAACATTCCTACTGCAAGTTTTCAATGGTCTGCTTGTGAGCACTGCAAATTTGGGGATATAGAATGAATGTGCACCTGCAGTCATCATCTTTTAGTTCTCATCTAATTGGATACATTTGTGATTTAGGGCCCGCTTTTAAAATTGAAAGAGCCAGTTTGGTCGTGATTAGCTAATAAAGCAGGTAATGCTTTCAAGAGACTTTTAAAGCCTAAGCCTGATGGATATATCATGATGGCCCCTTCAAATGTTACTTCAAATGTTTACATGAAAATGCACTTTAAAATCAACATCAGTATGTCAATATATGAAACTCAACCCCACCCTCTGCAAAAGCAACAACAAGTAAAATGTGAAATAAAGGGCTGAGCTCTGTCTGATGAATCGGTAATTGAGTGCAAGATGTGGAAAATTAACCTGATGATGATATTGACTGTAAGCCATTATTCAAGAGATTAAGAAACAAAATAGCAGGCTGTTATCAAATAACCACACTCTCTAGCTCATTAGTAATGAACCACTGTCCCTCAGCGGCTGGGAGACAGAAATGGCTTCAGTATGAAATGGTTGGTATTTATTAACATAGTATACTGTAATGAGTCCTAATTCTCCCTGTTGCTTCATATTTTAATCCTGGTCATGAAGATAATGTAGAATAGGTAATGTATCAGTGGTTACCAGACAGCAAATGCCAATTGCAGCAAAACTAACAGAATGCATTTTTTTAAATGTAAATAATTTATCAAAGAAACAAATTAAACATATATATATATATTTTGCCCTACATCAAGTAAAAAGGCTTTTGTCCAATGGAGACAAACTGTGTTTAAACTTCATTAATGATTTCTTCTAAGGAGTGCTACAGGCAGAGGAAGGAGGATCCTCGTTTACTGCTACATTAATGACAGCTCCCATATGTTCTGAAGTGATAGGTTTAATTAAACATTAAAATATGACTTGTACTTTTCCAGAATCTCTTTTCATTACCATCTAAATCACAAATATGCTATATGTTTTTCTATTACATTTCTCCACTTTGTGTACATTGTTGTCCAGGGTTCAAAATATGACATATACATGAACCTCTTCAGCGCTATTGTTTATTATAATAACAGTAATTATTATTCATTTATTATAATTAAATGTTAAAAATAATCAATAATCATAATCAATGCTGATGCTCAAAAAGGCCTGTGTAGATAGTGAACACTCAACATGTTGGGTTAATATGTTTCAGGCTTGTGCAGAGCTCATATATCCTGCAGTATGAGTTGCATCACCAAGGCAAAATACCGTTTAATATAATATCACAGCACAGTCATTTGGCCTGGGAGTTCCAGACCAACTGGAAAAGTGCTGAGTCCCTGGAAGCTGATCACAGATGAGAGCAATCTGGGCCAGAGCTTGTTGCTTCATGGCCTTGTTAATTAGAGGTAGGGGCTGGTAAGTAAATTACAGAAATACAAACCTATGTCAGAAAAACAGTTGCAAAGGAAGATAACAAACATAAAGCATCTTACTTTGTATCTGTGTACTCCAAAATAAGCACTGATACACAAACTATCATGTACTGCTTTCTGGGCAGTAATCCAAATGAGAGAGTCTGTGTAAGGAAACTCCTCCTTTTCATGCCTGCCATAAACTTTTAAAATAGACCTGAAATTGGAAACCTTTTGTCAGAGAAATCTCCACAGTATTTTGAATGAAAATAGGATGAACATTATCATTGTTCTATCATAGTAACTTGAAACAATGTATACTGTTAGGGTCTTGCTTTCTTGTTTGTTCCTTGTGAATGTGTACCTTTCTCAATAGCTGATGGCTAAAACTTGTGTAGCCTTCTATACAAATCTTGTTATCTTATTATCTTTTATTTTCATGTTTTTGTGACTAGCAGGTACCTTTTAAGAAGTGGAAAATTATCTTTTGCAGGATGACAGACAAATTATTTATATAATGTTAATTACTTATTGTTTCTTATATATAAAAAAGAACATATACAATGAAATGAAATAAGGGTTAAGGTGTCCTCTTAAAATCCAAAGCATATCTAACTGACATTGTTTTTATGTAATAGGGTTCATTTCAGCCTTGGTAAAAATTGTGAGAGCTAAAAAGATTCTGTGAGGGTTACATATTGCAGAGCAGTCATCAAAGCAAATAGTTCAGCTGGACATTGCAAGGAGCAGTGTGGATAATGGCTAATCATTCACTAGTAATCTAGTAATTGTACTAAATATAGTCCAATTGTTATCAGTTGTATGGACTTTCAGGTAGGCATTCCAGCAAGTTTAATTTTCCTCAGCCTTAATCCATCATGATGTCGTCGCTTTTAATCCAGGCGATGTAAGACACCTGCTTTTAGATTCTGGAATGTTAGCATGATAGAATGAAAACATTTAACATGACATTTAGATTAATTTCGGTAGTGCAAAAAGCCCCGTGCAATGATTACTGATTCAATGTTTTTTTTTTCTTTTATTGTAATTGTTATCTTTGAAATGATGCATTTAAATTGCTCATGAACGGTATCCGATCTGTAGTGTAGAAAGGTTTAGTGGAGAAATAGATTTTCTTATACATTTTCTCTCATACATTTTGAAAAGATTTGTTTACCAATAGTGTACTTACTAGCTGGCATGAGGGCTTTGTGGTGCCTTCAAAATAGAATAGACAGCTCAGCATTGTCCAAAATGCCATAACAGATGTACAAAAAAAAGCCCCAGGGGCATCATATCAACAAAATCACACAAAAAAAAAAGAAAAAAAATCAGGGGACATCAAAATGGTTCTATTGGTATGGTTTGGGTTTATATACCGAGTATGTATATTTATGAAGGATGTCAAATGAGACTGAGACAGCTCCTGTCAAAATGTTCTAGGCGTATATGTTTAATAATGGATTTTGACAGGCACTGAAGTTGAAACACATTAGGATACAAGTCTGATTCCAGCATGTCACTTCCTTGACATCACTTGGCCAAAATGCTGACTGAGACCTTGTAGCAGTCTGCCTAGAGAAACTTCAGAAGAAAGCAACACATCTGCTACCCCGAAGGCCACCGAAAAGCCTGTTTTTGTGATGTTTATTCACAAATACAAAACACTTTAGGGCCACCCAGAAACAAGGTTCTACAGAACTTCTCAACAGGAAGTCTCTCTGAAGCCCTACTGGAATTCTACCTTAACTGTGCTAAATGAATTATGCATGCACAATAGACTTTGCTGCACAGAGGGAAAGCTCACAAAAATAGTACTAGTCATATCTTATAGAAAATATTTTGTTCATATTTCTGTCACAGCTCACTGTATGGATAATCGTCAAAATCATTACTTTTATGAATTTGAAAGCAGCTGAAAATCATATATTAATTTAATAACATTCTAGAAAGGTAAATAAAGGGTCCTGTAATGAAAAGCCTAAATACATTTTTTTTAAGAATTACTGAAGTATGAATTTACCATAATTGAAATAAACCATGAAAAGAGAACAAAATATTATCATAACAAAACGTTATTATTTTAAATACCTTTCAAAGCTATTCAGTTTCTCTCTCATATCTTCGACGGTAAATCATTTTCTCTCTTGCTTTCTCAAAGGAAAGGTGGCATTTTAGGAGCCCTTTTCTAGTTAGGGAGCCATGAGCAGAACAAAGCTGAGAACAAAGTGAAAAGTTTCGAAATCTCATACTATTAACACAAATACACTGAACTGGGAAGAAAAGGAAACTCGACCCATATCTCTGACACCTTGAACAGAAAACTAAGAACAGAAACTTCAGAGAGAAATTCCAAGTCACACAATGTTAAAGCTAAAATAATAAAAATAATAATAAATAATATAAATTATATAAATATAAAATAATAATTTATAGCATCATCATCACTATCAGCCGATACTGATCCACTGCTGAATGAAGGCCTGCCCAAGATGTTTCCACTTATGTTTAAGTGAATAGGTAGGCTCGAGAGGAGCTAGGGTTTAATTTGCTGTTTTTGTATGTCTGTTTATTTTGAGCTCCCGTGCACTGTAAATATAAAAAAAGCACATCTTTTGCACCATAGACCTAGCACCATAGCACTTTTCTTCAGATTTCATGTAATGGACATACACAAAATAGTCCAAATTGGTGAAGTTAAATGAAAAAAAAACCTTGTTTTTAAAAAATTCTAAAAAAATTAGTTAAAAGTCCACCTGTGTGCAATCTAAGTGTCACATGATCTGTCACATGATCTCAATATATATACACCTGTTCTGAAAGGCCCCAGAGTCTGAAACACTGAGAAAGCAGCACCACCAAGCGAGCGAGCAAGCAAGCAAGCAAGCAAGCAAGCAAGCAAGCAAGCGGAACCACCAAGCGGAACCACCAAGCAAGCGGCACCATGAAGACCAAGGAGCTCTCCATACAGGTGAGGGACAAAGTTGTGGAGAAGTACAGATCAGGGTTGGGTTATAAAAAACATATCTGAAACTTTGAACATCCCACGGAGCACCATTACATACATTATTAAAAAATGGAAAGGATATGGCACCACAACAAAACTGCCAAGAGAGGGCTGCCCACCAAAACTCATGGAGCAGGCAAGGAGGCCATTAATCAGAGAGGCAAGAAACAGACCAAAGATAACCCTGAAGGAGCTGCAAAGCTCCATAGCAGAGATTGGAGTATCTCCTCAGAGCTGGGCTTTACGGAAGAGTGGCCAGAAAAAACCCATTGCTTAAAGAAAAAAATAAGCAAACACGTTTGCTGTTCACCAAAAGGCATGTGGGAGACTCCCCAAACATATGGAAGAAGGTACTCTGGTCAGATGAGACTAAAATTGAGCTTCTTGGCCATCAAGGAAAACGCTATGTCATCACCCCGAGAACACCATCCCAGTGAAAAATGGTGGTGGCAGCATCATGCTGTTGTGATGTTTTTCATCGGCAGGGACTGGGAAACTGGTCAGAATTGAAGGAACAATGGATGGCGCTAAATACAGGGAAATTCTTGAGGGAAACCTGTTTCAGTCTTCCAGAGATTTGACACTGGGACGACGGGTCACCTTCCAGCAGGACAATGACCCTAAGCATACTGCTGAAGCAACACTCGAGTGGTTTAAGGGGAAACATTTAAATGTCTTGGAATGGCCTAGTCAAAGCCCAGACCTCAATCCAATTGAGAATCTGTAGTTTGACTTAAAGATTGCTGTACACCAGCGGAACCCATCCAATTTGAAGGGGCTGGAGCAGTTTTGCCTTGAATAATGGGCAAAAATCCCAGTGGCTAGATGTACTAAGCTTATAGAGACGTACCCCAAGAGACTTGCAGCTGTAATTGCTGCAAAAGGTGGCTCTGCAAAGTATTGACTTTGGGGGGGTGAATAGTTATGCATGCTCAAGTTTTTAGTTTTTTGTCAAAATATTTTGCGTCTTCAAAGTGGTAGGCATGTTGTGTAAATCAAATGATACAAACCCCCAAAAAATCTATTCTTATTCCAGGTTGTAAGGCAACAAAATAGGAAAAATGTCAAAGGGGGTGAATACTTTCGTAAGGCACTGTATATATATACCTTCCCAAAAGGTTTATTTTTTGACCAATGGAAGGTCCAAAGTTTTAGATAGACAGATCTAGACACAGATAAATAGATCATAGAACTAGCCATTTTCTAACCCAGCAGAACATTCATTGCTCTTTCCATCCCATTACACTTGTACACCTCCCAGTGTATATACTGTGGCCATTCACATGATTGAGGTCAGAGCACAGTAAGAGGAAGCAGTACTTTAAAGTTCAAAGGAAGCATCTGAGTCTGGGCAAATTGACTTTTTATATGTATCTGTTTAAAATAGCCTGGCTGCTCACTTCAGTCATGTACCTTTTCTTATCTCTCTGTTCAGTCTCATCGGATCAATGTCAATCCTGCGGAGGTTTAATGTGCAAGACACGTGAAATGCCTTCTTTCATAGTAATGAAACAAATTAAACATGTAGAAGCAAACTAATTCAAGTCACGTGTCTCAATAAATGTGTTTTCAAAACAAGCTCAAGTAAGCAGTGTACTATGTGAAACTAGGAATTGCTCAGTCCTAATGAGGTTTTAGGTTTTTAAATTAACTATTTATTTAGCAAATCCAAAAACCATTTGGATTAAGTGTTTATCTATGGCAACTCATAACCATATACATGCATTATAAACTTACAATGATTTATAAAATAAGTTATGTAGTGCCAAAGATATGTTGAAAACAGCGGATCATCTACAGGTTTAATATGCTGGTGGTGCTGACAGAAAACTCTCCAAACAGTTTTGACATTGCTCTGTTTTTAGTCCTTGTTGTTTTCTTGACCATTTTTTTAAATAAACAATTTCAAAAATGTATCACAGTTTTCACATTAGTGTTTAGAAGACATAACAGAAAAATACATGTTATATATATATATATATGTACATGTTTCAAAAACAGCTTAAAAAAAACAGATACACAAGTGGCACTGATTGCAATAATTATTATTTTAAGTGTGGTTCTACAAATGTGCAAGTTACGTAATTTGCATTGCTCTTAAGCTTTCATGGATACCAGCACCAAATAACTGCCACACCACAAGGCAGTCTGTTTTTTTCTTTCACTAGTTGTTTGCACTGCGTCTGGCCTTACGTCATCCTGATATCAATCCGGAGAAAATCACTTGGACTGTAGAAATCACAATACGATTAAGAACTTAATTGCCATGTGCATGACTAAAGCTGAGGGTCAGCTGAAACCAGACCGTGTTTCTGCTGATTTTTGTTTTTGCACTCAGTACTAAAATAGTAACATTGAAGACGATCTTAAGATAGTACAGAGCTATCTAATGACCCAAAGACTACTGTGTTTGTTTTGCCCTCCAGCAGCCTTTTTACATTGGACAGCTTAAGGTGAACAGTCTTCGGCAGCAGATCTGAGATGCTCTTCCGAAGTTACAGTTACTGTGAGTGTCTACTTTTTTAATAGCCATAACATCATCAAAATCATCAACAACCACAACAAGAATAACAACCATAATGACAACAAAATCCTAGACAATGATGTATATTCTTCACAGCCAAGCATTTAAAAGTGAGTCATAGAGAAACATGTTCATACAATGATTTGTTTTTTAGTTTTTGTGTGTAGCAGAGCATGTCAATCTAAAAATTGTCCACTGCACTGATACATGTGTAAACCTTCCTTTTCTCATTTACTCAGGACAATTTGTGTTGAAAAAAAAGAAAAACTCCTATGCAAAATGGATAAACAGAATGGCAATAAATAAAAGATAGGTAGCACAAGCATAGAAAAGCAATCCAAATTTCAATGTTTCTTCAGGTAGCTGATTCCCTGTTTAACCACGCGTTTATATGAGACAAGATGTAATAAACGAAGCCCAGGCTGCTGCAGTAACTGGTTTGTTTTCAGATGCAATCAACCTGTCTATTCGTTATCACTACTATTATGAGGTGAAGTGTTTCATTAGAATATTAAACAAGCTTGTATCCCATGACAACGGCATAAACACTTCCAAATCAGCAGTCCGGGGAATGTTTCCTTATAAAAGATACTGAGTAAAAAACAAAAGAAAATAAGAGGCTTCCTTCGTGTACTATTCATGCAAGATCTGCTCTGCAATATATTCTCCCCAATGTCGATGTTTATTTTGCATTTTGGATAAACAACAATTTCAGTAGAATGCATTGTAAAATTGAATTGACAGACTCACATCAATCTCAATGACAGTGTGGTGAAAACTTAAATCAAATAAACAGCATTCCTACATGTGCTCAGAAATACAAAGCATGGATGAAGGGCAGAGCTGAAATACTGATACAGATGCGCAGCTTTCATAAAGATTAATTATTGTATTTTGTGCTTAATTTCAATAATAATACCTAATAAGACAGCTTGCTATTCATTTGGTTCTTAGTTGCAAATGGACTTTGCATCAGGATTACAATCCAAAGCACACATCTAACTCTTTAACCAAATAGTTAAGGAAGCATAAAATCAACATCCTTGATTGGCTATCACAATCTCCAGACCTCCAACTGACCTCAGATGGTGTAAACTGAAGGAAAAAAGTTCATAAGCAGGCAATGTACAGCTTGGAGGACCTGGAGATGTTTTGCTCACTGAAGTGATCAGAAATCCCTCCTCAGAAGTGCCTGAAGCCATTAAAAGATCATCAGACTTAAGATGTAACTGCAAATAGGTCTATGCATATTGTAGATGCATACTGAAATAAACAGTATCAGTCATGTTAGTCTTTTTCTGAAAGCATTTTGAGTGTGTAAATCTCAGCATAGATTTCAAATGAAACAAATGTCCCCAGCTGTGCACAAAACAAGGACACTGTACATATATGTTTTCTAACTTTCCCTGTTTCAGAGCTAGTGTATTTAAACCGCCAGTGTAAATCACCATGTCACATGTGTCAACAACAGGTGAGAGCTTGGCAGGTTTGCTTGAACTGCTGTTAAAATTAACTTTTTATTGTTTTTACATTGATGTGTGTTGCATATTGTTGTCTTAGGGGGATTATAAAAACTCAAGCTGTGAGATTAATACAGACAGAAATACCAGAAACAATTGGCATAGCCACTTAAAGACTACACCGAGTAGACACAAAGAGTAACAACAATATTAATGCTTTGCTCATTATTCAGTCTTTAACAAGTTAACAAATTTAACAAATATTTGAAACTGAAAGCACATTTGTATTCACATCATATCTAAAAGTAAAAACAATAAAAAGAAATAAAGATTTGAAGGCAATGCATAGCAAATGTAGGTAAATCTCAGAATGAATTCAGAATTGTCAAATATTAGTCATAATAATCATGCTTTATTTCAGGAATGAAAGCAGACCCTGGGTTTCCATTTTTTAATCCTCTGTTGGAAACTCATTTACTTCCATTAAATCCTTGCGAGGAAAACAAATTAAGACCAGTAAATGTAAAGTGGCAAGCAATCTTTTCCAAAGTCAATATCTATACCTTGGCAAATTACTGTGGTATTTTTAATTTATAGTGCATTATTTGCAAACTATCATATTATTGGGCAGACGCACAGCAGAAATGAAACACAGGCTCTTTGTTAACCCAAGCCGCAGGTGCCCGACTGTAGAGAACAAAGGTAAAGCACTGAGGATAAGTATAAAGAAATATCATATCACCTATAAATATAGTACTACTACTACTACTACTACTACTACTACTAATAATAATAATAATAATAATAATAACAATAACAATAACAATAACAGGTATAGCATAACATGCCATTTTTAAATTCCGCTATTGAATGTGTCCTTTCTGTATAAACCCTGTGCTATTTTTACCACATAGCCTGCGTAATGCTGCTATGCTAGCTACTGGAATCACAATGCTGCAACTCAATGTGCTGAATGCAATTTGGTCATTCTCACAGGCTACAATTTCACATGTTAACGCTCTTGACATCTTAAAGATTTGCCAAGGCACTGTTTGTTCGGCTGCCTTCCTACAGATCAGTTACAAGGTCATTTGTTTTGGCTGCAAAGATTATTCCTGAGACAAAAGCTAAAAAGTTATGTGAAATACTGCCAATGGAGATAATGTTTGTGTACAAGAACAAATGAAAACATAAATGAGCTGCACTTCCATAATAATCCCTCACATCAGCCATGATCGGTGAATAATCATTTTTATTTAAACAACAATTTCTGCACACTGAGGAACAAATACAGATAGGAAGGAATCTGGATTAGGAGGAACATCTAAAAGCATTCTGATTCACAAATTACACGATCGGAAACTAAACGTCACTCATGAAGGGGCAACAGGAGGTTTAGAGTTAAACCTCAGTCATATGTCTGACAGGGCACTACCCATGTGCACTACAAGGCTCAGCTAAGTTTAAGTGAATACACAGTAATAAAATCATATAATTATACATATAAACTGTAATTACGATTCTCATATTAATTATTGAACTGTGCATAATTAATGTATATTATTTGCTGCAAAAAGAGCTACTGGTGTCAATTTTGTAGCTTCACCTTTTACCAACTTTGAAATATGATGCTCAATAGTTAATGGGCATGCAAAGTACATTTAGAAATGTAGGGCAGGAAAAAGTAATTCAAAATACATACGTCAATATCACTTAACTTCCACATGTGTAAGCTAGTATACTTAGGGACTAATGCAATGCAATATTACAGCATGTGTATAACTGTTAGAGGCATTATGGTGTTCATGCAAGTAGCAACCAAAGAATTGTGTGTTTGCAAATAATCATATCTGACTCATAGAAAAGAAGACAGGGGTTCCTTTGCTCTGCACTATTGACGGAGTGTCATAGCACAATAGACACTTATAGAGTTCAAAATGAAAACTTACGGATATAATTACTGTAACACATCAGTAATATACAATAATAATAATAATCCTGAGGGTCCAGATGAGTGTGTACAAGTTAATTATATGTATTGATTTTCAAAAAGCAATACATGCATATTGTCA